>NC_051445.1:28240079-28324248 GCF_001649575.2 Kryptolebias marmoratus
ATTAAATGAAATAAACATTTGAAATATATGAGTTTGTATGTAATGTATGAATATAATATACAAGTTTCACTTTTTAAATGGAATTACTGAAATCAATCTACTTTTTCATGATATTCTAATTTTATGACCAGCACCTGTACACATAACATAGATCAAGACAATCAGATGCCTGCATCCCAGTGTTTATGGCCATGGCTTATTCACAATAGAAGGAGCTTTAACAAAAAACAAACAAAAAAACAAAACAAAACACATAGATCAACAATAATTACAACAAGATGATAAAAAGGAGATATAAAACAATATATTAAAACAATGAAATCAAAACAATTACAGTATTGTATTAAGATATTTGGATATATTAATATTATATTAGGATATATCAGGAATCAAAATAAATGTAGCTTTTTTTTAAAAATATCTGATTCATATGTTTTATGTGTTGTTCTGAAGACATTGCAGATTCAAAAATGACACCCAGATTGATACCAAAGAACTGTTTAATTTCGAAAATCTTGTTGCCAGGGGCAATATTTAGAGTTTCAGTCTTATCTGAGTTCACCTGCAAATAGTTGTCACTTAACCACTGTGTAATGTTAGCCAAGCAGTTTGTTAAGGATGTTAATGTATGGAACTCACTTTCCTTGAATGAACAGTAGAGCTGAACATCAGCATAATGCTGAAAATGCACAAACCTAAACTGCTGAATTACCAGTCCAATAGGGAAAATATATAGGATAAATTTAAAAAAAAATAAACTTAGACCTGAGGCACACCACAAGACAACCTGGTACTATCTGACATCCCATTTACAGAAACACTTAAAGTTTGCTCAGGTTATATAATCAAAAACATTTAAGGACATAATTAATCTGATTCTGAAGTCTATTAATTAAACTTGTGATCAACAGTATCAAAGGCAGAAGACAGGTCCAGTAAGACAAAGACTCTGTAGTACCCTGAATCAGCTGATATAATGTCACAGGACACATGTAGTAAGGCAGTTTCTTTGGAGCACACTTTTGGGAGACCTGATTGCATTTTTTTTAAAATGTCATGTTTTTCTAAAAAAGTAGAAACTTGCTCTGCCACAACTTGTTCTAGTAATTTTAATATGAATGGTAATTTATATATTGAAGTTTCTTAATTCTTATTTTCTTAATTCTGTTGGGTTAGAGTTTCACTTTCATCCGGTGGGAACCACAGCAGGACATGTAGACTTCATCTTATCTGCATGAAAATAAATGTCTAGGAATGTCACTGGTTTAAAGGAATACTGTGAGTGAGGAGATGGGTTACAGGAAAGGTTGTAAGAAGTTCAAAATATTTTTTTTGCCCTAACATCTCTGACGTTATAAACAAACCAATTAAGAAAGGTTTTGCTATCTGGCTTACTTGTTGCATGGGCTTGGGGAACTGAAGGAGCAACAATGGAATAGATGGTATCAAACAATCACTTGCAATTTATTTTATTGAAAAACATCAACTAAATAAAGTACTAAGTTGTGAAATTTCTGATGGAGTCTATTTTACTTGATTTCCATAAACTGACATAAATCCTCTATATAGAGATTTATAGGATTTAAACATAGGGAGAAGACAAAATCTGGGGTGTGTCCCTTTATATGAGTTGGTTCTGAAACACATTGCTTAAAATGAAGACTCAGCCCCTTCCTGAGCTGCCACGTTACCGTAGTGGAGGGGGTTGAGTGTCCCAATGATCCTAGGAGCTATGCTGTCAGGGGCTTCATGCCCCTAGTAGGGTCACCCAAGGCAGAGAGGTCCTAGGATAGGGATCAGACAGAGTGCAGCCCAAAGACCCCTTATGATGATTAAAAATTTTGGACACAGTGTTCCCTCGCCCGGACGCGGGTCACCGGGACCCCACTCTGGAGCCAGGCCAGGAGGTGGGGCACGTTGGCGAGCACCTGGTGGCCAGGCTTTTGCCCATGGAGCCCAGCTGGGCACAGCCCGAAGAGGTCACATGGGTCCCGCTTCCCATGGGCTCACCATGTATAGGAGGGGCCAAATGCGTTGGATGCAATGTGGGATGGGTGGTGGCAGAAGGTGGTCTGATACTCGGCTACAGAAGCTGGCTCTCTGGGCATGGAATGTCACCTCTCTGGTGGGAAGGGAGCCTGAGCTGGTGTGTGAGGTTGAGAGGTTATGGCTAGAAATAGTCTGGCTCACCTCAACCCACAGCTCTGGCTCTGGAACCAGTCTCCTTGAGAGGGGTTGGACACTCTTTCACTCTGGAGTTGTCCCTGGTGAGAGGCGCTGAGCAGGATTGGGCATACTTATTGCCCCCCATCTTGGTGCCTGTACATTGGGGTTTACCCCGTTGAACGAGAGGGTAGTCTCGTTCTGCCGGTCAGACCTAGCATACCCAAACGTATTGTGAGGGTCTGTTGGGATTGTCTGGCGGAGTCTCCTGTTAGGCGGAGCTTTAACTCCCACCTTCGGTAAAGCTTCGAACATGTTCCGGGGAAGGTGGGGGACATTAAGCCCGAGTGGGCCATGTTCCATGCCTCCATTGTTGAGGCAGCTCATCAGAGCTGTGGTCCTAAGGGAGTTGGTGCCTGTCGTGGTGGCAACCCTCGAACCCGCTGGTGGACACGGCAGATGAGGGATGCTGTCAGACTGAAGGACTCCTACCGGGCCTTCTTGGCCTGTGGGACTCCAGAAGCAGCTGACAGGTACCGGCAGTCCAAGCAACATGCGGCTCAGATGGTTGCTGAGGCAAAAACTCAGGAATGGGAGGAGTTCAGAGAGGCCATGGAGAAAGACTTACTTACTGCTTCGAGGTGATTCTGGTCCACCATACGGCGTCTCAGGAGGGGAAAGCTGTGTAGCACCAACACTGTTTATAGTGGAGGCGGTATGCTGCTGACCTCGACTCTGGATGTTATGGGTCGGTGGGCAGAATACTTCGAAGACCTCCTCAATCCCGCCGGCACGTCTTCCATTGAGGAAGCCGAGCCTGGGGACTTTGGGTTGGGCTCTCCAATCTCCGGTGCTGAGGTCATCAAGGTGGCAAGGCTCCAGGGGTGGATGAGATTCACCCGGAGTACCTTAAGACTCTGAATGTTGTAGGGTTGTGTTGGCTAACGCGACTCTGCAATAATGCGTGGACATTGGGGGCAGTTCCCCTGGATTGGCAGACCGGAGTGGTGGTCCCCTTTTTTAAAAAGAGGGACCGGAAATTGTGTTCCAACTACAGAGGGATCACACTCTTAAGCCTCCCTGGTAAGGTCTAATTAGAGGTTCTGGAGAGGAGGGCCCTTCAGATAGTCTAACCTCGGATTCAGGAAGACCAGTGTGGTTTTCGTCCTGGTCGTGGAACACTGAACCAGCTCTATACCCTCAGCAAGGTCCTTGAGGGTGCATGGGAGTTCACTCAACCAGTCTACCTCTGTTTTGTGGACTTGGAAAAGGCGTTCGACCATATCCCTCGGATAATCCTGTAGGGGGTACTCTGGAAGTATGGGGTACAAGACCCTTTGATATGGGCTTTTAGGTCCCGATATGACTGGTGTCAGAGCTTGGTCCACATTGCCGGCAGTAAGTCGAATTCATTTCCAGTCAGAGTGGGACTCTGCCAAGGTTGCCCTTTGTCACCGATTCTGTTCATAATGTTTATGGATAGAAATTCTATGCACAGCTAAGGTATTGAGGGGTTCCGTTTTGGTGAAGGCGTCTCTGCTTTTTGCAGATGATGTGGTCCTATTGGCTTCATCGGGCTGTGATCTACAGCTTTCGCTGGAGCGGTTCGCAGCCGAGTGCAAAGCGGCTGGGATGAGGATCAGTGCCTCCAAATCCAAGGCTATGGTCTCTAGCCGGAAAAAGGTAGAGTGCCTTCTCCGTGACGGGGAAGATGTCCTATCCCAAGTGGAGGAGTTTAAGTATCTGGGAGTCTTGTTCACAAATGAAGGAAAAAATGAAGCAGGAGATCGATAAGCAGATTGGTGCAGCATCTGCAGTGAAGCAGGCACTGTACCGGTCTGTCGTGGTGAGAGAAAACTGAGTTAAAAGGCGAAGCTCTCGATTTACTGGTCGATCTACGTTCCTACCCTCAACTATGGTCACGAGCTTTGGGTAGTGACCAAAAGAACGAGATTGCAAATACAAGTGGCTGAAATGAGATTTCTCCGCAGGGTGTCTGGGCTCTTCCTTAGAGGTAGGGTGAGAAGCTTGGTCATCCGGGAGGGACTCAGAGTAGAGCCGCTGCTTCTCTGCATTGAGAGGAGCCAGTTGAGGTGGCTCGGGCATTTGATTAGGATGCCTACTAGACGCCTCCCTAGTGAGCTGTTCCAGGCATGTCCCACTGGGAGGAGGCCCAGAGGAAGACCCAGGACATGCTGGAGGGACTATGTTTCTAGGCTGGCCTGTGAACGCCTTGGGATTCCCCCAGAGGAGCTGGACCAAGTGGCTGGGGAGAGGGAAGTCTTGGTCTACCTGCTTAGGCTGCTAACCCCGCGACCCGACCCTGGATAAGCGGAAGAAGATGGATGAATGGATGGATGGATGAAGAGTCAGTGGTAGATAAAAAGTCACCAGCTACTCTACAGTTAACATTAACATACTTGCAGGGCCAGAAGGGCAGTAAATTAACACACAGTAAAACACATTAGCGAAACCAACCTTAAAGAACAATGACTTGTAAGATGAAAAACTTTCAGAAATGACAGTTCTGCCTTAGTATTCATGTCAATGAACAGCAGCAAGTCCTCTATTACGGCAAACCAATAACAGAACAGCCATCAGGTTGGAGTTCATTTAGATGGATAAACTCATGCTCTCTTTCTAACTGCATAGGGAGGGATTGTAAGGATTTGGATTTTTGTGTTTTCGGTTATGTTTTCTTTATAATTCTTGTTGTTGTTTTCAGTTTGGTTTTTTCCTGTTTTAGTTCCTGCTCAGTATTCACTCCTCCGTCACTCTTTTGCCCTCCTTGCCACCATCTCCACCTGTCCGCAATCATCTCCACTCACCTGTTTCCACTTCTCTCGTTACCCTCAGTACTCAAATATCCGGTCATTTCTCCCACTAGTCGCCGGTTCATTGTTTTTGTTTGCCATTTGCTGCTGTGCTCCGTACCTTGTCTCCTTGTTGTTCTGCCCACCGTGTTTTGGATTTTTTGTTCTTTTTGTGTTGCTGCCTCATCAGCTTTTGTTTTGTTTTCCTTATTTAATACATTCAGTTTTCTTTTTGAAGATGAGTCTGCTCTCAGGGTTCTTTTCCGTAGCCCCAAATCCTGACAGGGATCTCATTAATGGAGTATAAGTTGAGATCAAAGAGTCAAGATCCGGTTAACATCAGACATGGTCTCCATGATTTTCCCCTGTCCGGAAAGCTCATCTAATCCAAACCTGGATTTTAGTTTTGCCCCCTCTTTTCCTTGTTCTCTTCTTGGAATTACCAGGACCCCAAAAAGAGAATAGAAGCAGGTACTTAGGTGACGAAGGAGAGCACTCAAACGGGGGAGGGGAGGTACAGCTATAGCTTGTCCAACTGTGAAAGCAGCCTTCCATAGATTCTCTGATACTAAGCAGTGCCAATCATAAGTCCAAGCACTATAAACACAGTTGTTAGACAGTATTACCACCATGGCAACAACAAAGAAACTCTTGAACATAAAAACAATGTGGCAGCAGAGGTCGAGCCAAATTCATCTTACCTATTTACTGAAGACCAGTAGAATGCCGAAAAAATCCCTATGGTCAAATTATTTTAATTTATTTTTTAAGGGTACTGTTCTCTTTGTCAAGGACAGTTTTATTATTATTCATATTTATATTATTATTATTATTTGGTGCACAAATAATGATTTTCATAAGCTGATTTTTTTTTCTTTTGTGGGCTTCATGGCAGCACTGTGGTTAGCTCTGTGTCCTCACAGCATGAAGGTCACAGGTTTGCCTCTCACTTGGGACCTTTCTGTGTGGAGTTTACATGTTCTTTCCATGCATGCATGGGTTTTCTTCAGGTACTTAAATATCCTCCCACAGACCAAAAAGAAGTATGTTAGATGAATTTGTAACTCAAAATTGTCCCTAAGTATGAGTTTGTCTCATCCGTCTCTATGTGGTTTGCAACCTGTCCAGCGTGTACCCTGTCTCTTGCACAATGAACGCTGGAGATAGGCAGCAGCTCCCCGTGACCACGGAAAAGAAAAAGTGTGTAAAGAAAATATATAGATAATACTTTTGTCAGTTTTTCTTTTTTAACAAAAAGGTACAAACAAATTTGACTGTGTCTGTATTTGACAACTTTTCGTAAAAAAAAATTGTACTTTCTGTATATTTTTGCAGGGGTTATTGCCTGCAAATAGTACCTCAGTACAGTGGTTGACTCAATGTTTAAAGTTCTTACTTCAATCTGTAGCAGGGCCTCCTCTCTCTGTCGAAGCACCTCCACATCTTCCTCGCTGATCTCAGACAGGAAAGCTTGAGCACCTCCATCTAAATCTGCAGTGTCTCCAAACAGTGGACCCCCATCGGTCTGCTCATTAGCTGGGGTCTGGGATCTCTGTAAGAGCCCAAATACAAACATACACATCAACATTATATTCTGGTACTTTACACAGCAGCATCAGTAAACATACTAGTTAGATGTTACCACAGCATTTGAAACAAACAAAAGTTTTGGTTTTATCAGAGTTTGAGAGTAAAATTTCTGGTCATTCAGGTCTTTTTGTCTCCAAGATAAGCCTGTCAATTATTAAGTTAGTCAGAATGATCTGGCTTTACTGATAAATACATGTGGGTGTCATTAGCATAACAATAAAACTCAATGTTTTGTTTTCTGATGGAAGCAGGTAAAGAGAAGTAAAATGAAGTGAAGTGAAGTGAAATTTATTTATATAGCACTTTCCAACAAAAAGGCGATTCAAAGTGCTTTACAACACAGAAACAACAATCAGGTACAGAATCAAATACAAATGAAAACATCAAAATTAAATATAGAAATACAGAAATAAAAAACATCAATCGTGTATAATCTAAATGTAATATGAGATAATCTAAATAAAGTCATGAAACTAATCATATCTAAACATGAGCTAAGATAGTCAAAATAGTAGCTAAGATAATCTAAATGAAATCAAGATAAAGTTAAAACTGAACTAAACAACAATTAGGAATCTAACAATCTAACAATATCTAAAATATGACCTAAGATAAACTAAACTAAACTAAATGTACAGGAAGGCTAAATAAGCTAACATAAACTGAAACATGATAATGCTAAGCTAAAGGTACCAAGAGGCTAACTAATAGTACCAAAGGCCTGCTAAACAGCAAACATGAAAAATGTTAGGATAAACATGATAATGCTAAACTAAAGGTACCAAGAGGCTAACTAATAGTACTAAAGGTCCGCTGACAGCCAACATAAGAATTGCTAAGATAACTAAACTAAGGTAGTGAAGAAAGGGAGGGAGGGAGTGCGAGTGGGGTGACAGAGACGAGGCAGAGACAGTGGAAAATGTTTGTGTGTGTGTGTGTGTGTGTGTGTGTGTGTGTTTGTAGAGATGGTCGAAGACGGTGTGGTGTGAGTTATGAATGTGTGTGTGTATGTGTGTGTGTTTGTAGAGAAGTCCATGAATCACGTCACAGAGGCCATTTTTGACAATATGATGGAATGTTTATCAGCCAGCCCAGAGCAGATCCACAGATGTCCTTAGGCAAGGGAGGGGGCAGAGCATCTTGTTTACATAAAATCCAGGGAGAAATTGAAGATAGCTGGCCAGACAAGGTCAGCATAAGGGAGCCAGCTTTACATAACAATAATTGTTTTGGGTCAGGCCAACTTATGTTTTCCGTCTGCCTTGAAAGTCTTGCTGGTACTTCTCAATGGCGAATCCAAACAGCCAAATTCCAGGTCCATTCCGCCTGTTCTGAACGAGCAACTTTATCCAAGATTTATCCCATTTCATTCGTGAATACAGGAACCGCATTTAGCCTACGATTCTGTAAAAGGATCACATCCAACTTGTGATTCTGCTTCCCTAACATCACAGTCTGAGTGTAGATCGCCGAACCCAAACGAATTTGACGATACGTCAGGCAATTGCCTAATCCAAACAGCTGAAATCCTGTTATCAAAAACCCAAATATGTAAAGATTCTCCGCGTCCTCCACTGACAAAATTGATAGACATACATTCTTCCACTTCTGCCAGGAATCCATTTTGTATCCAGTGAACGATGTCCCATTTGGGCAGGCGGGCTCTCCCTTGCCCAGTCTTCATGTCACGAGAATTTGATCAAACATGATCAAGTGAATACAGAAAACTGATGGATGGAAGGATCACATCATATACAGCTAAGGATAAAAATTGGATAGTTTCTTACAACATAAATGTCTGGAATACACCTTAAACCACAGGTGTCAAACTCCATTCCTCGGGGGCCGCTCTCCTGCATGCTTTAGATGTGTTCTTGCTGTAAAACACCTGGTATAAATGGATGATTTGTTGCCATGCTCATGGAGAACTTGATGATTTGGTGAGGAGCTAATCAAGCTAATTTGAACAGAAAAACCTAAAACTCCAAGGACAGTGGCCCTCGAGGCCTGGAGTTTGACACCTCTGCCTTAAACCAATAATTAAATACTAAAAGGCTTAGTGTTCCTTGTAGGCATATAGCCTCCACTTTTCATGTCAGAGTTTTAGTTCTTAGATCATCTTATGTTGAGAAATGGCTTTTTTTCCCTTCTTTTTCTTGGTGAAATCTTGAAAATAACACTGTCATGCAATATGACGAAATCTCATGTTCAGATTATGTGTTGGGAATGACTCAGCTACTACCGCATCATATTTTAGCTCAGTATGCTTAAAATTGACTGAATTAAAGCCATTTTTGGTGTTTTCTATGGTAAGTTGCCTGTGGAGGCCATCTTGAATTGAGTTGACTTTAAAAGTTAATCATTTATAGATGTATATCCAATCATTACTGTGCGAGTTTCATTAAAAAAAATCCAGTGGTTCATGTGATTCTTTGCTAACAGACAGACACAAACACATGCATGCACATACACATAGCCACTCCCTTTTGCCTTTTGGGAACAGGTGATAACACAACCTCAAAACTAAATGTTTAGCCAGAGGCATAACTATCCTCCACCTTGAATATCAGAAAAAAACATCTTTATTTATACTTAAAAAAAACATTTCATTCCACAGTCTCACATACTCAAAGACTTTTGAAAGAAGAATTATTGAAAATACTCATAATTCAAAACTAAATGGCTCCTAGCTTTCTATAAAAATAATTTAATGGTTTGATATTTTTTCCCCCAGCAGGGTTTTAGAATTGCATGTCTGCAAAAAATCTGAACTATTGCATTGGGCTTCTTTTTTTAATTGAAAGTGGAACAATGCAAAAAAATAGTCTTACATCAAATTTTTAAGTGTTTGACTTCATGTCTCTTTGATTTTAGCTTTTATTTTACTTGCTCGGCTATTCCCAGAAAATCTCACCAAGTGTTGCATTTCATTATAGAATTAAGAGCACAATCCATCTGTCCATCCATCCTACATACAGCCATCCCTACATACATACATACTTAATGCTGTTCTCATGGTTGTGAGGGCCTGGTGTCCAGTTACACATGGACATGTTACCAGTCCATTCGTCCATCACATCATCACCACAGGGATACACAACCATGCCGTGACATACACTTGGGTGGTAATTGACTAGGGTCAATTAATCGTCTCCGGTTAACGTAATCCGAATGTGTTTGGACTATGATAGGAAATCAGAGTACCCAGAAAAAACCCTCACAAGCACTGAAAAACATGCACACAGAAAGGTTACATTCAACTGCCTTCTGGCTGTTGTGAGTGCTGGTGCATCACTTGACCTGAATGCTGTATCCCTAGCTTTCAGTACAGACCTCTATGTTCAATCAGAGTTCTCATTGGGGTAGATATTTACAGTCTTTGTGACAGTAATGCCATCAACACACTTAAAATGAATCTCAGGACAGCAGATGTATATTCCTTCAGGTTTACCTCTGCCTTGCCTTATATGTATATAGTGCCTCTTTAAGCACTTTGAATCGCCTTGATGCTGAAAAGTGCTACACAAATAAATTTGACTTGATTTGACTTAACTTGACTCTCTGAAGACCTGCCAGTCTGTGCATTGAAAGTCCTGCAGTACAGGGGCAGCATGTTGACAGTCCTCTGTGTCTGCTTTGTTTTTTGTTTCAATAAAGGCTAGTAGGCAGGGACCATAATAATAGACAGAGACGCTTAGGTGTATGTGGAGAACAGTATGTTTTTTGTAAATATGTGTAGGCATGGTCTAGCATGTTATTTCCCAAAGTCTGTATGGTGATGTGTTGATGTAATATAGGAAGAATGTCCATCATATTTATCATATTTATTTATTTATGTAGTTGAAGTCTCTGACTACCATATAAAAATCCGCATGGGGGTTGTTCAATTGCGTTGAATTGACTAATGGCTAATGTTGTTGTCAATCTCCTTTCATGTCTTGTTAGGGTTGCCACCCAGCAGAATGTCAACAACAATAACAAAGACTGCAGCAAACTGATAAGGTAGATAGCATGATCAGCATAGTTGCTAAGTCCGCTGATTATACGTGAACTTGGGCTTGTTTTTTTGTAAATCGATAGTGCAAGTTGCTTTTTTTTCTTTTTAGTTTGTTTAGAAAATGTAGTTACTACTTACTTTTTTAAACTTGCTCCTGTTTGTGATATATCCATCCACTTAGCAAAAATAACTAGTTCGACTGGCGGTTGTAGCATCTGCCAACAATGCCAAGAAACTGAAAAGGCATGCATGAGCTGCACCCTCCACTTTGCAGTCACTATAATTGGCTTGTACTTGTTGCCTTTGGTGGTTTGGTTGGTTAGTTTCTTTGAACATTTTGGGAAAAAAATATTGTGCTACTTCCTCTCTCCTCCCCCCTGTGAACAAAGTTAACACTATCAAACTTAACTGATTTGCGGAACCAATAAGGGAGTGAATCTGTGTTGCCAGATTTAAAACAGAAAAAGTAAAACAGTGTTATCTAAAAGGATTTTGCATGAAATGCTAAATAAAATATTTAATATGTATAATGTAAGTAGACTCTCTATCCTTCATTGGGAAGCTGCAGGGTAATGTTTTTGATGGATACAGAAATATAGGCAAATAATATGAACAAATAACAATACAGTGATACTAATAAGTATAACAAATTCGTGCTCACCAGCTTAAGAATTTTTTTAGAGGCAGTTATGGTTTTAATAGCTTTACAATTTTAGCTAAGTTTCAAAGTGTCTATGTCCATGTTTAAACTAGCTAAAAGTATATTGAAATTGGGATTTTGATGCAGCTGCAGGGATGGGTTTCTTCTTTTGTTGTTGGTTAACCAGTTTCCTTCAGGCAGAATGCAGCACAGTTCCAATCTCAGTCAATTAAAGTACAGCTTGTTGTCCAAAATGTGGACAATGGCCAGAAACAAAGACAAGATTGGTGTTCTAGTAATGTTAGCCTCTAGCTTAGCCATCAAACTGCCCTTCTTACTCGTCTTCTGTTTCTACGTGCACTGCTTCCTCTTGCCTCCCGCTCACTGCACTCTGCTACTCCAGCTCAATATTCTCAGTAGCATAACTCTGAGATTGGAAAATGCTATTTCTGTTATAGTGGCAAAGCATCTCTTACTTTCACAAGTTAAGCTGGGCTATATGTCTAACTCAGATTCTTACTAGTAAAGCTTGGAAAAATGAGAAACTGCTGCACACTGCCATCTTGCTGCCATGCATAACATTGGTTATGGCTCAGTCAAATTTACAGATCTTGAGCTAAAATTAAATGTGCTTGTTCTTGAGACTGATTCCCAACTCATACTTTGAGTATTAACAAATTGCATAACATTATTGTTTAAAATGTTGCCCATAATTATAGTCAGCTCTGTTTGTATTTATCAAAATATTTCATGATTTACTGAATTTTTCTGACAATTTCAGAAAGTAGTTATTTGATTGACATCTACAACTGATTAACTTTTAGAGTCAACCTGACTCAAGATGGCCACCACAGCTAATTAACTTTAGGAAACACCAATATGGCTATGGCTCACTTAATTCTACAGATTGTGAGCAAATATTTATTTTGGTAGCAGCAGCAGATCATCCATAACACATGATTTGAGTGTTGCACATTATAAACATTACAATACTTTTGCATTACATTTTAGTCATTAACTCTTGGACTCAACTCTGTCTGTCTATTAGCAATATTGATTTCACTGAAATTTTTTTTTACTGAATTGATTCCAATGAAACTCAACCTAGAGATATTAGTCAAGGTAACTCAGTTCTGCAAATATTCAGAAACTATCAAATGTACCAATGAATGAAAAGGGCTGATATTTCAACAATGTATGTTAGTTTAGTGCACAGGACTGTAGAGGGGGGCTGAGAAAAAGACTCCACTATGTTTATGAAACATGTACAAACAAAAGCAGAACAAGAGACACAGTTAGAGAAAGGTCTAGTCGACTTTTTTGCATTGCCAATGTCTTTCCCTTTTGTGCGACTGATTGCACAGCTAATTCTGGTTGAGGGGCCAGTATGTGTCAGAGCGCAGGGACCAACCTGCGCTGACTCACAGTGCTCTGTCTGCTAACCACTGTGACTCACCGCTCAGCTAATTTTGCAGCAGCGTGCACACTCCTCCACTCAGACACATACCACTCAGGAATATATTAGTATACCACGAAAATGGAAATAAAGGAGAAAACTCTTAAAACATTCTTACTGGCACTTTATTGTTCAAGCTCACATAGTGCTCACAAGTTCAAACTATTACAAGATTTTCTTATTGATTCTAGAAGAATATGATGTTTATTTTAAAAGCTTGTGTGGGAAACGGTCAATAACATTTGCACTGGTCTCAAATAAAAGTAAAAAAACCAAAAATCAAATGCATATGTATGAGACTCCAAATGTCACCTCATTATTTAGTAAAATATCATGGCAGATGATTCTGCTTTGTCTATAGCAGAATAAATCCTCCCCCTTCTAATGCTGTTGCTTACATAAAATCTAGTTTGATCAACTTCCACAGCACACCTCTAATAAGTGATCTTGCCATAATGCTCTGAAAGTATAGTCAGAAAAAATGTAATGTACCATCCAGCATTCCACCCCCGTCTGATGCCTGCAAACCTTGATAATTTGCCTTCAGAGGGGCATCAAATGATAATTCATGTGGCTCTCCTCCCTGTAAAAGAGATGGATTTTTAGAGGGTCTTTGTGGGAACAATGATTCCTCACAGGATCGTTACTTCAAGTTCAAGCAGAAATTGATTGTCCATTCAGTTCAGAATAAAGGTGGTGTTTAAGATCGTGCCCTTCACTAACCCTACTGAAAATACAGAGGTGCTGAGTGAATATATCACTTTTTCTTAATGATACAGGAGATCTTTATTTAGTTCATGCACACTCACTGAACATGATCACTCATGTAGTTATCCCTCAGCTAATCAGATGAGAGCAGAGTGTTGTAGTGTTCACATGAGATATTAAACAGAGGACTAAAAGGGATGTTCTTACTATTGTAAAATTGCTGGTGGTAAAATGTGCCAGAACTGATAGAAACTCTACAGCAACATTAACTTCACTATATGAACTTACCTCAAACAGAAACCTGGGAAAAAATAAATAAAAATGCAAGTTCGGTTTTAATGAGCAACGCTGTTGTGTAGTGACAGACACAGGGTTTATCACAATGACTGGCACAAAGATACAAACAAATATGTTTAGTTGCTTCAAAGAATTGATCCACAGCACATATTAAACTATTTCAGACTAGCTATGAGGGCTGTTAGTCCCACAATGGAGTAGTTTTAGGAACCTACTGTATGTGTTTGCGTTCACACTGCCAGGCCAATGTTGTTATCAACCAACACTTGGCTGATTATTAGTATGACAAAAATAATGGAGGAGTCTGTATTTGGAGTTGTGTGTTGTGGTGCTTTGGTTTAACTATTAAGCTACAAACATTTAAGAGGTCTAAGAGCCAAGACTCATACAACTGTAACAAATAACCAAGGGAAGGCATAAAAGCAGACAATAATAATATTGGAAGATAACCTTATGCTTCTTACATTTGGGTTTTATTTGCTAGTGGAGGCCCTGAAATCCCATGTAAGAAACTGTAGGTCAAGCTTATATAAAACAGATTTATTTGTAAATTCACACTAGTTACAGCACAAGGAAAAGGTTATAAATGAATGATTCCAATGAAACTTTGTGGCAAAGATATGATTTGTTCATGGATCGTGGAAATTATGTTCAAATACCAACATATGAAATTGTCCTCTTCAAACTATTAAAATAAGATGTAAGAATAGGAACACTAATTGCAATTGCAACCAGATGTTTACACACACTGTATAAAAAGAAAGAACGAAAGAAAGATCTACTGATTGTCACACACCTGAGTGTGTGAAATTTGTTCTCCGCATTTGACCCATCCCATGAGGGAGCGGTGAGCAGCAGCGGTGCCGCGCTCGGGAATCATTTGGTGATCTAACCCCCCAATTCCAACCCTTAATGCTGAGTGTCAAGCAGGGTGGCAACCCACGACCTCCCAGTTTCAGGGCGGACACTCTACCACTAGGCCACTGAGCTATAGTGGTAACAATGTTTTTTTTCTCACTGCCTGACATTAAATCAGACAAATACCTTCCTGTTTTAGATCAGTTAGGATGTCTGAAATTATTTATGTTAGCTAACTGCCCAAATATTGAGATGGGGTTTTTTAAATTTGTTTTGTTTAAACTTTTTTGATTACTTTCTTTAAAGTCACAAGTTGAAATACATTTTCTTAATATTTGGAAGGATTGCTTTTAAACTGTATGATTTGGGTCAAACATTATGGGTTTCCTTCCACAAGTTTCTCACAATAATTTGCTTGACTTTTGTCCCATTACTACTGAAAGAATTAGTGTAACTGAGTCAGGATTAAGGTCAGGGCTTTGTGATCATCACAAGGGTTGCACAATATATCACAAATTTATTGTCAGCACACTATCTCTATTGCAAATGACTTATTGGACTATATTTGATCAAAGGCCTTTATATTTGAAGTTCCATGCATTAATGTCTTGCATGCTAATAATGATATTGATGACATGATATTAGGGTTACAGGAAGACTCTAAAATGACTTAAATCATATTTATCTGATATATTCCAATTTGTTTAGGTTAATGTTAGATCTTCTTCATACACCAAGTTAGTCATGGAGTTCCTCAGGGTTCAGTGCTTAAACCAATACTCTTTACTTTGTATATACTTCCATTTGGTAAAGTTATTAGACAGCATGGGTTAAAATTGTAGTGTTATGCTGACGATACTCAGTAATGTTTATCCATGAAAGCTGATAAATCCAAACAGTTACTTAGTTTACAAGCCTGTTTGAAAAAAATAAAAACCTGGATGACTCTTAATTTTCTGTTTTTAAACTCAGACAAAGCAGAGGTTGAAGTTTTGGACCTGAGCATCTTGGGGATAAATTTTGCAACCTTTCACATAACCAGGATGACATTATTTTGGCCTCCAGTTCTAATGTAAAGAATCTTGGTGTAATTTTTGTTTAGATATGTTTTTTAACCCCCACATTAAAAATGTCACCAGGAATGATTTCCTCCACCTGCTCAATATCATTAAAATTAGAAACATTTTATCCCCAATTGAAGGAGGAAAATGTATCCATGTTTTTATCACTTCTAGGCTGAACTATTATGATTCTTTATTATCTTGGTGTCCAAAAACTCTTTAAAAAGTTTTCAGTTGATCCAAAATGCTGCTGTCAGAGTTCTGACATGAGTTAGAAGGAAAGATCATATTTCTCCAGTATTAGCTTCTCTCCATTGGCTTTCTGTCAAATTCAAAATAGAATTAAAAATCTTACTCCTAGCACACAAAGCTCTCAACAACTAAGCTCCATCAAATATTAATAATCTAATTCTTTCATAACAAAGCACTTGGTTTTCAGACATCAGGTTTACTTGTGGTTCCTAGAGTTTCCAAAAGTAGAATGGGAGGCAGAACTTTCACTTATCAGGCTCCTCTACTCTCTTGTGGAGCCAATTTCTAGTTTATGTCTGTGAGGTTGACACTGTCTATTATTAGGACTAGACTTAAGACTTTCCTTTTAAATAAATTCTATAGTTTTGTGAGCTATCCCTTACTTATGCTGCTATAGTCCTAGTCTCCTGAAGGACATACTGATCACATTTCCTCAATCTGCTGCTGTCTTTACTTGCTCTACTCTTCATTTTTGTATTTGTGATTATTGTTATTATTATAAAACATGTTTTGTGTTTGCTTTTCTTCCCATAGGAATTACACCTGAACCAGTCATTCTAAGTTTGTCTGTTTTATTGTCCTGTCCTCTCAAATCCCAGCCTGTGGCACATGGCTGTTTATCCTGAGCCTGGTTCTGCTGGTATCTTCCTGTTAAAAGGGAGTTGTTTCTTTCTACTGTCGCCAGTGTGCTTCCTCAGGATGAGACATTGCAACAAAGTGAAGATTTTCAAAGGCAGCCATTACCCATATTATGTGTTGCACCTTGTTTTGATAGTGTGTAGAATAGACGTTGTCCCCCTGGACCTAAGCAGTGTAATAAAACAGAATGTCATCTTGCCTCTAGCCATTCGTTTCCCTGAGCGTTTATGACAAGCATGTTATTGACAAATATTTTCCACCACGTTGTAAAGGTAAAGGAGGCTCACAGGCACAATGCAAGAAAGGCAGTGGACTCTGTACTGAATCATGACAATTTTGTTGTGGCTGTTGCAGTAAAATAGCATTAAAATTGGAGACAATAGTTTAAACTCTCAAACGTTATTCTTGTAAGGATCTGGAATTTTTGTCCCCGCCCTGCTGGCGGTGCCACTAACTCTTCCTTCCACAGCTGCAGCCGATTGCCCTGATGAGCAGCACCTGTATTTAAGCCTCCAGCTGGTTCCAGATCTTTGCTGGAGCATCGCACCTTATGGGTCAGGATCTCAGCCTTAGGACTGACTTTGAAGCTAACAGCTACGCTAACTCTTTGCTTCTGTTTTTTTCCCCTTTGCCTCAGGATTTGCTGTTCAATCCTTGTACATACCTGTCTACCTGGAACTAACCACTGCACTTACCTGTGGAACTTACCTGCCATTGGATTTTGGACACTCCTCCTCCTGGACCATCTCTGGTTACTCCTCCTGGCCGCTCCTCACTGTTTTTGTAAATTTCACCTGTAAATAAAATCACTTATCTTTTTACTACGTCTCAGCGTCTGGTTTCGGTTCCACTCATACGACAAGCTCTGGTTTATGTCAATTCCAGCAAGTGTGATTCCTCCATTTTATCTAATATCAGTACTCCTGTCTATTCACTCCTTGTCTTCTAACTCAGTCTCTTCCCTCATCACAGTAGCACACTCTGATGACAAGAAATAATAACAGCAACAGAACAACAAATGTATTCACTGCTATCCAAAGAACACAACTATGTATGCAGTGGGATTATAAACTATTCCCAACTACGGGGCTCTCTTTAAATAAAAACAGCCAAAAGAGAATCAACACACCCATCCATCTACTGTATTTTTTTTATCCACCTTTTTCACTTCTGTTTCAAAGGGGAACTGGTCAATATGTGAGAGGTGGGGTACACACTGGACAGGGCCACAAAGTGAAAAACAAGACAAATAACTAAACACACTCATTCACAGCTAGGGACAATTTAAAGGTATCAATTGGCTTAGCACACATATTTTTGGTCTGTGGGAGGAAACTACAGTGGAGAAACTACCTGGAGAAAACCCACACATGCAAACTCCAGGCTGGAAGGTGAACCAGCAATCTCTCTGGCTATGAGGCGGCAGCACTAACCATCGCTACAAAATGCCAAAAGTCTTAATAAAGCTTAAAGATTTATCTAGTGATTAAACATAACTTTTTTGTCTATCTCTCTCATCCACTATTATAGGGAAAAAAGTCCTAAAACATTCACAAGTTGTGTAGTAATTGCGATATTTGAAAAGCAAGTAATATCAGGAATATCAGGATTTGCCATATAAAACCTTACAGAACACAAAATACATTACAAGGGTACATATTTTTTCATTGAATTCCTCTGATATCCAGCCTAAACCAAAATATTGCTCCCAGTACTGCACGGTTCAGAGAGATTTCTGGTTAAAGGTGAGACAAATGGTTTTCATGAAGTTAAGAAAATACTGATTGTAAGGTCACACAGCAGATTTAGTGATTACAGAAACACCAGATAACTCCCAATCCACAAATTCTTCCTTCCCAGACTCTGTTTGCATCAACAGCCCTCTGCAAAGGGGGAGGATTTCACCTAAATTAACTCACCAGTGATTAGAAGAAAGAAACTCAGATGGCTCTCTGATCTTATCAAGAGACGAGAAAGCAGAACCCTTTCGCAGCAGTCTAAAAGAATGCATAAACAATCACGGTATGATACCAACCTAAGGATTACACCCCTTTATCAGACCTCTCGGCTCCGAAGATGAAATCACGTTGTCAATTGTACTACATTCGAAGAAATTTACATCCTGAGAACTAACACACAAAAGTGGTCTTGTTAACATCAACCAGACCAGAGCACCCTGGGTCCCTCTTAGTATAGTTTGGACTATATTATCAAATGTAGACTTTCTAATCTGTTCAAAGTGAGTTTCTGGACTGCAACCTCATGTTAAAATTTGACATTGTACTAACATTTTTTTTTTTCCTCCTTTCTAGTTACAAGAGCAACCGCAGGTTCTTATTTTAAAAATTACAAGAGTCACACATTTCATCTTTAATGTTTCTATATGTCTTCATTTTGCTTTCATTCATTTGCATATCAGATTTCATGTGAAAACATTATTACCATTATTTGACTGTAATATGGTACATGTGTAAGTAAAACCTGTTTGTTTCCCTTGTCCCGTCTTTTAAAATTTTTATTCCTCATTTTCTGCGTTACTGACTGATTTTCATTTTGAACCAAATTTTTGTTGTTAAGAAGTTTTTCAGTTTATTTCGACAGTCAACACTGACAGTAATTTAGGAAGTCAGTTAAGTAAGTAAACAGTCAGAGCCTTTATTAAATTCCACTGTGTCGTCTTCATGAGATCGACTCTTCACCCCAGCCTAACCATCAAACCAGCTTCGAACAGCCATCAAAGGGTCGTTTACCTACCTGCTGACTGTTTGGACCACCGGAACCAGCCAAAGGTTTGACTCAGTTCCTGCTGACGGAAAGTGCCCTGGAGACGACATCTTCTGGTCACCTTCCTCACCGCTGTGGCCTAAAAGTTCCTGGCTGGTTCCAACAGACAGCGGCCAGAAGGATCCTCTTCTTGGTAGGATAAACTCTCTGAACAGTTTGCTGGTTTGCTTCTGAATGGTGCACCGAGCTGGTCTATAGAGTTAGTCACACTCAGGTGGTCAAATCCATAATAATGATCGTCATATTCATTACGCAAAGTTAATTTTTAAAAACTCTTCTGCCTCAAAATTTTAACTTCTTTGATTTAATTAGACTTTCTGTTCAACCTTCATGCCATTACAACCCCTCAATCAGTATCTTATTACCATATTCAAACGTGCAATATTTTCATAACCTGCCAGAACTTGTGTTATATTTGTTTATTCAATAAAAGTCACATAAATAGTGCAAAGCTTAATTCAGTGTGCGTGTGTTTTGATACGATTATGATTTTAATCCGAAGTGAAGAACTCATGATTTATGGTAATTAACTTTTGAGACTGATAACTAAAAGATATAGATATATGTAATATTTCCCTCTTTGAGAGGGTGGTGCCGTATGGTATCTCATAATAAAATATACCCTTTCCCCTACATGATCCAGACATGACCGTTGCATTCTGCTACACAACAAATCAGTCTGCTTTGTGCTTTTCCAAAGAAGAAAAGCAGACAGAAGAGGCAGTTCAGTAGCTTCTGCTTTTGCAACTTTAGTGTAGTTTTAATTGTGTGGTTGCTGAAAGAGCATTGAAATTGCTAAGCCAATCAATTTATGCCCTTTACATCACATGAGAATCCCTATTGAGCTAAGAAAGCTCCCACTCTGAAGCAGGAGCTAAAATGACCCAACACACATCAGCCTCTTTCACCAAACAGTTCTGCAATATGGAACAAAAACAACATTCTGGAGCCAAGGGAGGTCTGTTGTATAACTCAGCAGGTTCCAGCGCTATGCATAAAGTATGAGTTGGACACCTCCCATTCTAAAACCTGCAGCCGGATGATCACACAGATTGTCTGTGATCACAACCTCACACCCATGAGCCATGAAGCCAGCTTACCCCTTCATATGTCAAGCATTACAGCTGTCGCTACCTGCTTAGCGGCTCAGATGCATTACAGCAATGGCTTGAAGTCAATGCTGCTAAGATGGCCAAAAAGGCAATGAGGCCTGGTTTGAAGTGTTTTGTGAAAAGGACTAGTTATAAGGAATACAAATGGCCACAGAACCAGCAGTGTGAAAGCAAAAAGGGCTGATACAGGACTGTAAAGTTGTCCCCTGCAGTCTGAAAGCCCATATTGTTTCAATTTATATCAATAATTTACTCTGAGCTGAACGTTGTTCACTGTTTAAAAGGGTTTGCCAATAAATAAAGTTTTAAATTTACACTTTTGTTTAAATAAAACAAAATGTAAATCCACTCTATTGTTTCTATTAAAATGTGATGGCTAACCTGTTGGTAGTTAACTTGTCACTTTTGCCCCTTTTCCACTGGCTCTACTACAGAAGCCCTGCTGTATTCGGCCCGGCCTCTGTAAAAAATGCATCGCGTTTCCACCGGCCAGCTTGGTCGGTAGCTGAGGAACGCCTCACTGTGTTTTGGGGAGTGGGGGGGGCTACCGAAACTTGGAGCCATTTGTGGAGCTATGGACAACGTTGGCCCTGTGTTGTTGCTGTTTTTTAAACTTATGGGTATTCTCCTGAGACTTCAGGAAGAGAGGCGCAGTGGAAGAAGTGCTCTGGATGCCGCGATCTGCCGGAGATTTCAGGCTTTACATCGCCTTCAGCTGGGGGACAGACGGCAGAAACATTGCAGGATAAGCTAACGCTGTTGTTTATATTTCTACCGTTCGCTCTTTATGCTTGCATCTGGCCACACCAATGACCAATGAGTGAACAGGAGCTAAGCTTGCGTCACCCACAAAAGCAGGGCCGGCCTGCTGGCCCTACTCCAAAGCATGGACCAAAGAAGCAGGGACCGGCCTAGAAAAAATGCAGGTGGAAACACACGCAAAGCAAGCCGAGTAGAGTGGAGCCGGGACCTTTAAAGACGGTGGAAAAGGGGCATTAGACGACCTCTGTGTTCCCTCTGCCTGAAAGGACACCTCACCATGAGTTTTCTTTATGCTGGAAAGTGATTTTCACTTCTGAACTTATCTTTAATAAAGAATAATTATTGCAGTGATGTGTTTTGGTCAAATGTGGCTCTTTGCCTCTCAGGAGAACAGAGGGAGGACTCAATTTTTCTGCCCCCACCTCGACAGAGCAGCTGCAGTTTGACCACAGCTTAGAAATGCAGATGTTTTGAGTCATTTTTACATTTAAAACCTCTAAAATACTGAGAAAAAAACTTTGTAAAACAAAAATATTTCATCATTTGATTGTGAATTGACTTCATTGTATAAACTCGTAACTTTGAGGGTTTTTATTATCTGGGCTCAGGCAGTTAGGAGGGCCTCTTGTCGTTTTGGTATGTGACCCATCATTGGCTTTTTAAAACATTATTATTATTTTTGTAAGTGCAGTCAACATGAATCAGCTCTGGGTTTTGTCACTAAAACCAAGCATTGATTTCCTGTTCAGCGTTGAAAATGGACTGTGTTATTTTTAGTTTATTATTTTTAAAAACTCTAATAATAACAAACATTCATTAAATAAAATAGTTGTAAACGTAGTGTGTGTAGGGTGACCAGATCCAAACCATGTAAATGTGGCACAAAAAGTGCCTTTGTGTGGGATAAGTGTAAATATTAAAGGGTAGTGAAGATTTGGATATCCGACATGAAAAACACACTCAGTAGATGAGGCACATTAAGCTTTTGTCCCAAACACTGAAATACGTGATTTCAGCTACAAGGGCTAAGAATCCTCAGGCCCCTCAGAATTTGTTTCAGTTCCATTATTATAATCCTATGCCTACCAGGGATGTAGAGGAAAAAAGAAGAGTGAATTTTTGTGAGATCCTGAATTTTATTTTGTACGATCCCAAGTTTATTTTGTGAGATTCTGCAAAAGATTTCCAGTACAGTCATGCATGGTGTTGCGCCAAGGTAATATCCCAGAGTTTATGTCCCATGTCAGAGCATGCACAAAGCAGGAAAAGCAGAATCGGATATCTATGCATCAATTAGAACCAAGTAGATTGTGTTTTAAATTGTCACACTTTTTAATGTTTTGTGAATTGTTCTTTACACACTTTGTTGAAGATAAAATTATTTTAACTTAGGTAGTGCGCAGGCCAGCTCTGTTAACAATAGAATAGAATAGAATAGAATCTTTATTGTCACTGATAAAACAATGTTAAACAATGAAATGAATTTAGCAACTTCTCTGTATACATACACAACACATTTAACTACTAATAAAATAAATAAATTAAAGATGTATTACACCATCAAAGTGACATGCAATTTAGGGTGCGAGGGGACCTGTGATTGACCATCAAGATGTATCAATACCCATCTATGAAATAATTTGTCAAGGTTGATGAGAAGGTTTAATAACTTTGACAGCCTGAGGATAAAAGCTGTGTCTCAATCTATTAGTCTTTGTTTTTAATTGTTTGAACCTCATCTTAGAGGGGAGGACAGAAAACAAAGAATGAACAGAGTGAGTAGAGTCTGTTAAGATGCAGACAGCCATTTTTTGAAGCCAGCTGATGTAGATATCACTGAAGGAGGGAATTGAAGAGCCCATGATTTTTCCTGCTTCTTTCACCACTCGCTGCAGATTGTTCTTGTCCTGTGCTGTACAACTGGTAAACAAAACTGTGCAGCAGTACGTCAGTATGCTTTCGATGGTAGCCCTGTAAAAGTTTACTGGCAGTCGTAGAGGAAGGTGGGACTGTTGAAGCTTCCTAAGGAAGTACAGTCTCTGTTGCACTTTCTCCACTAAGTATCGAAAGTTGGAGGCCCAGGTGATGTTCGCCGAGATGTGCACTCCAAGAAACTTAAAGCTCTCCGCTCTCTCAACCTCCACTCCATTTATATAGAGAGCCATGGTTTCATTGCGTGTGAATCTTCTAAAATCTATAAGCATCTCTTTGGTTTTAGACGGATTTGGAACCAGATTGTAATTGTTGCACCACGTTATCAGCTGCTGAACCTCCTCTCTGTAGGCTGATTCGTTGTTGTCCATGATCAGACCCACAATGGTGGTGTTGTCAGCAAACTTTATAATAGAATTGGAAAAGTAGATGGGGGAGCAATCGTATGTGAAGAGTGAATAGTGTCAAGAATGGAGGAAAGCCGGAGGAACCCAGAGCGCAGACTCATGATAAAACAGAAAGAAAATTTCTAAGAAAACAAAAGGCTGAGGTGGTAGCAAAACAAACTATAACAAAAAATCCAAAAATGACAAGCAAGGCGAGGCAAGACAAGGCAAGGTGGAACCAAGGACTAAACACCAACGAGCAATAATCAACAAGGAACCGGCAGGGGAGTGGAGAAAATGACCAGGTTTTAAAGCAGAGGATGATTAAGGGAAGTGGGCACAGGTGAGTGATTACAATTACTGACAGGTGGAGATGGGTGTGACAGGAAACCAGAAAACTACTGAGCAGAGGACAGGTGAATAGTGACAAATCAGAACCAAGGTATAAAGAAGACAAAACAATACAAAGACAAGGACAATAAAGCAAATACAAGAATCCAACAAGAAAAACCTAAATCATAACATAATAGAACACATCCCTGCAGTGTACCTGTGTTTAAGATGATGGTTGAAGATGTTCGCTCCTCCATTCTGACACATTGGGGTCTATTGTTCAAGTAATCCAATATCCATGAACATAGTGAACTACCCAGACCCAAATTGCTCAATTTGTTGACAAGTTTCTGTGGGATAACTGTATTAAAGGCTGAATTAAAGTCCACAAACAGCAGCCTTACATATGAATGTTTATGTTCTAAATGAGTGAGAGAGATGTGGAGAGCTGTAATTACAGCATCCTCTGTTGACCTGTTGCACCTATATGGAAACTGATGTTGGTCAAGATCGGCTGGGATAGCAGATCTGATATGAGGGATGATAAGTCGCTCAAAGCATTTAGAAATGATGGGAGTTAGAGCAACCAGACGGAAGTCATGTAGGCATCTCACTATATTTTTCTTTGGCACTGGGACAATGGTGGCTGACTTAAGGCAGGTAGGGACTACAGATTGTCTCAGTGATAAATTGAAAATTTTAGTAAACACTCCTGCCAACTGGTCTGCGCAGGTTTTAAGAATGCTTCCGGCAACCCAATCCAAGCCAGTAGCTTTCCTAGTATTTATTTTCTGTAGAGCAGATTGTACCTGGTTGGGGTGAAACTGAATAATGGTGGAGTCCTCGTCCATCCTCCTGGACTGGAAATAGGTTTCCAAGTTACTGTTGTTTTCAAGATCAAATTGGGTAAAATCAGAAATAAACAGTGGAGTTTGTGGGTGTATGCACTATTTACAGTGAGTTGGATTTTATTTTCTTTTGTTTTCACCTAATGTTGATTTATTGCAGTGCTGTATGCTCAGTCTCAGATGAACATGGACACAGTTTTTGGACAGAGGCAGAAGCATTAAGCTCTAAAAGAGTTATGAACCTGCACTGCTGCTGCTCACTTTTAGGTAAATGTGATGCCAGGGATTTCTTTGACGACAGACACACAATGCGGCTGGAGAAATGTGTTACTTCCTTTCCAGTCTCCCAGCAACCTGTGCTGAACTTGGGCACAAGCGTGTGCACCTTCTCCCCTGCTTGAACTCTACTCCAAAGGCGCACATCTTCAAAATCACAGGAATAATCTGTTGTGATTAGAAAAATTTATAAACACTATTCTGTTAGTTAATTTCTGTCCATTATTTGAGAGGAGGCACAGGCTCTCATAGGAAGAAGCATCACTGTTGGCACCACAGGAGTAGAGTGCAAAGCAGGGGGGAAGGTTGAAGACTTAAATACAGTAAGTACACTCACAAAAAAAAAAATACTTGTATTTCTATTTCGAGGTCTTCTTGGTTGAAAATGATGCATAGTCATCTGAATCTGCTTTTCCTCCTTTGTGTGTGCTCTGAAAGGGCACTTAAATTCTGTTTGGGATAATTATCTGTTGTGTTCCAGGGTTCCTTGTTTTCCTTGTGAGAGTCTAGGTTCTGCTACTCACCATCTCGCCACCAGATAGCACCAAACTCACCTCTCTGGAGTGGTGTGTCGTCATCCTGCACACCTGAGATCAATCTACTCGTCAGGCAAGGTGTACAAGAGGAGCTGACTGCCACCACTCTGATGCCTGAGTGTTAGCCAGCCACGGTACCTCTGAGCCCCTAGAGCTAGTCTCTATTTCTTCTCGTTGACCGAATTAGTAGTGATTCTCTTCGTTGTTTCCTGTTTCCAGGTTGTTTGCCCTGAGAAGTCCTGGACTCTCCCGACTCACCTCCTCTGTTGATCGCAAGGATCTCTCCACTGGCAGTCGACCCGCTCCTCTGTCTCCGTTCGGCCTGAATCTACCTGTCCGTCCCCGACGCCCTCCTTCGCTACCGTCTGGATTTCTGTGACTAAGCGCAGTTCCCCCCAGGACCACAAGGAACTAGGACCCCGAACCCTGCAGTTACCCTCCTAATACAACAAACGCCTGCTCACAAGTAAGATTGTTCCAATTCTCCGCCAGCAATTCGATTTCCCACACGCTGTGAACTCACCATCATCTTGCTGTCCTTCGTAGCGTGCTGAAACTCCGAGAGTCCTTCCCCCCTGGACCAGACCCGCCATTTCCGCTCCATTCTCTAGAGCTGTTCAAATAAACTCATTCATATCTTTTATTGCTCTCCTGATTCGTGTTCTGCATGTGGACTAGAAATATAGACCCCAATATGACAGAACACTCAGGCCAACAAACAAGTCCAGCAGACGCGATCAGGAGAACGTTATCCGAGCAGCACAGCCTGCTCCAATCACACGAAGCAGCTTTAAGAGAGCTTAGCGCCCGACAAGCTGAGACTAACAAGCAGTTAGCTGAAATTGTTGATTATCTCAAACCTTCCGTTTCTCAGGAGGCTCCGTCAGACCCAGCTCCAGTTCCGGCTCCGGTCCAGCCCACGTTTTCCGAGGTTCGACCACCACTGCCTGAGAGATTTTCTGGAGACCAGAGCCAATGTAAAGGGTTTTTGATGCAATGTTCTATAATTTTCAACCACTCCCCTCAGAGTTTCCTTCAAGATGGTTCTAAAATCGCTTATGTTTTGTCCTTGTTATCCGGGCGGGCCTTAGACTGGGCCCAGGCCCGATTTCCGTCACCCTCAAATTATAACTGCTCGTTTGATGAGTTTTTGAAAGAGTTCCGACAGGTTTTCAATCAAGACGCTGATAAATCTTTCAACTCACGCCAGCTCATGGGGATTAAACAGGGCCAACGCACAGTAGCAGATTTTGCTATAGACTTCAGAATAAGAGCAGCAGCAACTAATTGGAATGCAGCTGCATTGAAGAGCGTTTATTTCAACGCTCTTAACGAAGGGTTAAAAGATGAACTGGCTGTCCTAGATGAACCAGAGACTTTGGAAGAACTAATCAGCCTAACTATCCGACTTGATAATAGGATCCGGTCCCGTAATAGGGCGAGGAGACAGAGAGACCCACCAGTTCAGTTTCAGGGAGGCATGCCAGCGATTTCTCCACCACAGGCTTCTCAGGACCCTGAACCCATGCAGGTGGGTCGGACACATCTCTCTCCTGAGGAGCGTCAGAGACGAATCTCCTCTCGTCTCTGTCTGTATTGCGGCTCCCCAGGACATTTCCTCGCCCAATGCCCAGTCCGTTTAAACTCCCGGGTCCGCCAGTAGAAGTGAGGGAGCTGGCGGACCACCTACAGAGAAAAGATTATCCTCGCCTGTCACTACCTGCTACCTTGATCTGTAAAAATCAGTCATTCTCATTGTCTGCTCTGGTTGACTCAGGTTGTGAACAAAATCTGATAGATAGTATGTTAGTTCAGCAAATGTCTATTGAAACCGAGCCACTCTCAATCCCTCTTCGAGTCACTGCCATTGATGGAAACACCTTACCCCAAATAACTCATCAGACCAGACCATTACACCTAATCATTTCTGGAAATCATAGTGAACTCACCTCCTTTTTTGTTTTTCCCATGGCCAACTCTCCCATCATCCTCGGTTTTAAATGGCTCCAGGAACATAATCCCCACATCAACTGGGCTGATAGACTTGTCGAATCCTGGTCCACCTCCTGTCATTTGTCTTGTCTCCACTCAGCCGTTCCCCCAGGTCCGCCATCGGCAGAACCGCAGGAGGCAGATCCACCCGACCTATCGATCATTCCACCTGACTATCATGACCTAGCTCCAGTATTCAGTAAGTCCAAGGCTCTTTCATTACCTCCACATCGACCATACGATTGTGCCATAGATCTCCTACCTGGTGCGCCTCTACCCACAAGCCGTCTTTATAACATTTCTCGACCAGAGAGAGAAACCATGGAGAAATATATTAAGGAATCTCTGGCAGCCGGCATAATTCGCCCATCCTCCTCTCCTCTGGGAGCAGGGTTTTTTTTTGTTGGTAAAAAGGATGGTTCACTAAGACCCTGCATCGATTACAGAGGGTTAAATAACATAACCGTTAAGAATAAGTACCCCCTGCCTCTGTTATCCTCTGCTTTTGAACCTGTTCATGGTGCAACAGTTTTTTCAAAACTTGACTTGAGAAATGCTTATCATTTACTCCGTATAAGAAAGGGAGATGAGTGGAAGACTGCATTTAAGACACCAATAGGTCACTTTGAATACCTGGTGATGCCGTTTGGATTGTCCAATGCACCAGCCTTTTTCCAGGCCCTCGTAAACGACGTGTTGAGGGATTTTCTAAATGTGTTTGTATTTGTTTACCTGGATGATATTTTGATTTACTCCAAGACTCTAGAGGAACACAAGCATCATGTTCGCCAGGTCCTACAACGTCTTTTGGAGAACAAATTGTACGTCAAAGCTGAGAAATGTGAGTTTCACCAATCATCAGTGTCATTTCTTGGATTCATACTTGGGGGTGGACGGGTAAGACCCACAGAGGAGAAGATTCGAGCGGTATTGGAATGGCCGACCCCCCAAACCCGTAAACAGCTCCAGCGCTTCCTGGGTTTTGCCAACTTCTACCGCCGATTCATTCGTAATTACAGTCAAACCGCCCTACCGCTAACTGCCCTCACCTCTACCAAGATTCCCTTCAGTTGGACCCCAGAGGCAGAAGCTGCCTTTACTCAACTCAAGAACCTTTTTGCTAATGCACCCATACTCATTCAGCCAGACCCTTCCAAACAGTTCATTGTTGAGGTTGATGCCTCAGATACAGGAGTTGGAGCCGTGCTTTCCCAGATCTCTTCCCAAGACAACAAAACTCATCCCTGTGCTTTCTTTTCCCGCAGGTTATCCCCTCCTGAACGTAACTATGATGTAGGGGATCGGGAGCTGTTGGCCATCAAGTTGGCTCTGGAGGAGTGGCGGCATTGGCTAGAGGGAGCGGAGCATCCGGTGCTGGTCTGGACCGATCATAAAAACCTCTCATACCTGCAATCAGCTAAGAGGCTTAACCCCCGTCAATCTCGTTGGTCACTATTTTTCTCCAGATTTAACCTCTCCATTTCCTACCGTCCAGGGTCACGCAACATCAAGCCGGATGCTCTTTCCCGACTCCACTCACCTGGGGATTCTGAAAAGATTCCAGCCACTATCCTACCCTCCAGCTGCACCGTTGCAGCAGTTACCTGGGAGATTGAAGATATTATTAGACAAGCCCAACTTTATGAACCCACTCCTGACTCATGCCCACCTAATAAGATTTATGTGCCCACCTCTGTCCGAGCCCGTTTCTTACAGTGGGTTCACGCCTCCAAATTCTCGGGCCACCCAGGTATCAGCCGTACTATTGCACTTGTAAACGGTAAATTCTGGTGGTCTTCAATCCATAAAGATGTTAAAGAGTATGTCTTAGCCTGCACCATCTGCTCACGTAATAAGGCATCTCACCAACCTCCATCTGGTCTCCTACAGCCGCTACCCATCCCCAAACGCCCATGGTCTCATATTTCCATAGACTTTGTCACAGGATTGCCACCCTCTAAAGGCATGACCACCATCTTAACCATTATAGATCGTTTTTCTAAGGCCTGCCACTTTGTTCCCCTCCGTAAACTACCCACAGCATTTCAAACTGCCCAGTTACTTATTAAACACGTTTTCCGCTTGCATGGCATACCACTGGAGATCTTATCGGACCGTGGACCACAATTCATTTCCCAGGTGTGGAAAAATTTCTGTACTGCACTTCATGCTAAGGTCTCTCTCACCTCTGGTTTTCATCCACAGACTAATGGCCAAACTGAGAGACGTAATCAGGATTTAGAAACTACCCTCCGCTGCTTCACCTCCTCCAATCCATCAGATTGGAGCCAGTATCTCCCATGGGTCGAATACGCACATAACAGCCTCATCTCTGCAGCAACTGGTTTGTCCCCTTTCGAAGCCTCCCTAGGTTATCAACCCCCGTTGCTTTCGTCCGAAGAGGAAGACATCTCTGTAACCTCAGTCCGCCACCATATCCGTCGTTGCCAGAACATTTGGAGAGCCACAATTCACAACCTTAACCGCACAGCCGAACAAAACAAACGACAGGCAGATCGTAAAAGGGTTCCTGCTCCCACCTACACTCCCGGCCAGAAGGTGTGGTTATCGTCCCGAGATATTCCTTTGAAAGCCATGTCCAAGAAATTGTCTCCCCGTTTTATTGGTCCCTTCGAGGTTGAAGCCATTATTAATCCCTCCGCTATTCGCCTTCGTCTGCCAGCCTCCCTCCGAGTTCACCCTACTTTCCACGTTTCTCAGATAAAGCCCGTCCAGACCAGCATGCTCTGCCCTCCTTCCGAGCCCCCTCCTCCCCCCCGAGAAATTGATGGTCATCCGGCCTACTCCGTCCGCCGGATCGTGGACTCCCGTCGGCGAGGTCGTGGTTGGCAGTACCTCGTCGATTGGGAGGGCTACGGTCCGGAGGATCGCTCCTGGGTCCCGGGTTCTTTTATTTTAGATCCTTCCCTCATTACAGATTATCACTCGTCGCTCCCATCTTGCTCGTCTCGGCCGCCAGGTGGCGACCGTTGAGGGGGGGGTACTGTTGTGTTCCAGGGTTCCTTGTTTTCCTTGTGAGAGTCTAGGTTCTGCTACTCACCATCTCGCCACCAGATAGCACCAAACTCACCTCTCTGGAGTGGTGTGTCGTCATCCTGCACACCTGAGATCAATCTACTCGTCAGGCAAGGTGTACAAGAGGAGCTGACTGCCACCACTCTGATGCCTGAGTGTTAGCCAGCCACGGTACCTCTGAGCCCCTAGAGCTAGTCTCTATTTCTTCTCGTTGACCGAATTAGTAGTGATTCTCTTCGTTGTTTCCTGTTTCCAGGTTGTTTGCCCTGAGAAGTCCTGGACTCTCCCGACTCACCTCCTCTGTTGATCGCAAGGATCTCTCCACTGGCAGTCGACCCGCTCCTCTGTCTCCGTTCGGCCTGAATCTACCTGTCCGTCCCCGACGCCCTCCTTCGCTACCGTCTGGATTTCTGTGACTAAGCGCAGTTCCCCCCAGGACCACAAGGAACTAGGACCCCGAACCCTGCAGTTACCCTCCTAATACAACAAACGCCTGCTCACAAGTAAGATTGTTCCAATTCTCCGCCAGCAATTCGATTTCCCACACGCTGTGAACTCACCATCATCTTGCTGTCCTTCGTAGCGTGCTGAAACTCCGAGAGTCCTTCCCCCCTGGACCAGACCCGCCATTTCCGCTCCATTCTCTAGAGCTGTTCAAATAAACTCATTCATATCTTTTATTGCTCTCCTGATTCGTGTTCTGCATGTGGACTAGAAATATAGACCCCAATATGACATTATCTTGGTAAGTGGTAGCTTGCAAATCTTTTGCTTGCAAAAAATATTTTTTTTTCTCTACATGTCTTGCTGGAATCAGTACTTGTGAGGCTCAGTAACTGTACTTTTCGGTCCAAAGTCAATTTGACCAAATTCTGTAAAATTATCGTGAAATGGCTATCCAAGTCATGGCTTTCAATTTTTTCCATATTTAACTGGCATTTTTAAAAGAGGGTCTGATTAAGGTAAGGCCCAACATTCACCAAAAGAAACACCACATAAACTTTACCTCATTATCTATATTTGTATTTCTAAATTTGTATGTTGGCATAAGTTAAATGTAGCAAGTCTAGAATTGGATTGACTCCTATTGGCAATCAGTTGCAGGTGTACATCCAATTCTTATTTTCTGAAAGTTTTATTAAATTTTGAGCTCAATATCTGTAAAATTGACTGAGTTACTGCCATTTTTGTGTTTGCTAATGTTGCTTATCTGAGCCTAGCTCCAACATTTAATCAGTTGTAGATGTTTACCCAACGCTTACCTTTTTTTTAGTTTCATTCATATTCTTCCAGTAGTTTATGAAATATTTTGCTAACTGTATAGACAAATGAACACATGCACACACAGATATGGGCAAAACCATTATTATTCTTCCTTTACTCTCAGTAGCGAACGCTAGAGCTGGGCGGATCGATCCACTGGAAGAGAGGAGGACTTTTATCTGTCCTGACATGTCTGCCCTCTTTTTGTGAAGGCAGCAGTGCAGCAGATTAATTTTGTCACAGATTTCAGGAGATGGTAAATATTTGACTGTTAATGGGTGTCACAAACAACAGGTTTTTGAGAATCAGCCTTTTTTCCTGACAGTTATTAATGCCTCTTCTACACGGACCCTAATTCAGAAGTCCGGCTCTACTCCGCTCTACTCGGCTCGGCTCTATAAAGAATGCATCACGTTCATAGCGGCCAGTTTGGTTGGTAGCAGAGGAACGCCTCCTCGTGTTGCGGGGGGCATGGCCACGGCGCCGGGGGGTTCGCTACCGAAACTTAGCGCAAGTTGTGTAAACAACGAAAGCGCTATGGACAACGTTGGCCCTGTGTTGATTTCAGGCTTTACAGAGCCTTCAGCTGGATGACAGACAGCATAAATGTTGCAGGGTAAGCTAACACTGTTGTTTATATTTCTACCGTTCGCTCTTTATGCCTGCATCTGGTCACACCCACGACCAATGAGTGAACTGGAGCTAAGCTTGCGCCACCCACGAAGCAGGGCTGACCCGACTCCGAAGCAGGGACCAAAAAAGCAGGGACCAAGTGCAAAAAAATGCATATGTAAACGCTCGCAAAGCGAGCCAAGTAGAGTGGAGCCGGGACCGTTAAGGTCCGTGTGAAAGGGGCATTACATAGATATAGGCTGATTTTTCTCTAATAGCGTACACATTTTCAAATGTTGACAAACTGAACCAGTGCAGAGAGACACAGGGTGGTGAACAGCAAAGTTTGAGGCACTTTGAAAATGCTTTATAATTAAATTAGACTGATGTACAAAATTGAAAATTGCACCCACATAAATCCCTCATAGTCCACATTCACACTGCAGGCAAATTCTGATTCTGATTTTTTCTTCTATATATACATTGAATTTTCTTCATATCTGACCCAGGTATTTTCTGTACGTGGGACTGAATCAGATACATATCCAATTCTGTCTAACTCTGCATTCACACTTGCCTCTGCATTGAGGTAGCAGCCATAGCTCTAAAAAAGGTCACTAATTGCATCTTTTTTTTCTCTATCTTCTTTTACAGCAATTTCAAAATCAATACACACATGCTAACACTCAGCATCCATATCTACTTCCGTAAACAACATGTGAAGTATGATGTCCAAATCCTCTTCTGCACACGTGGGTTATTTCAGGATCTGGAGACTGTTCACACTGAAGTCGGATGGAGGTCGCATTTATAATGTAATATGATCCATCCATCCATCAATCTTCTTCCGCTTATCTGGGATCGGGGGCAGCAGCCTAAGCAGGGAGACCCAGACTTCCCTCTCCCCAGCCACTTAGGCCAGCTCCTCCGGGGGAATCCCAAGGCAATCTCAGGTCAGCCGAGAAACATAGTCCCTCCAGCGTGTCCTGGGTCTTCCTCTAGGCCTCCTCCCGGTTAGATGTGCCCGGAACACCTCACCAGGGAGGCGTCCAGGAGGCATCCTAACCAGATGCCCATGCCACCTCAACTGGCTCCTCTCGATGTGGAGAAGCAGCGGCTCTACTCTGAGTCCCTCCTGAATGACAGAGCTTCTCACCCTATCTATAAGGGAGAGCCCAGACACCCTGCAGAGAAAACTCATTTCAGCCACTTGTATTCACAATCTCGTTCTTTCGGTCACTACCCAAAACTCGTGACCATAGATGAGGGTAGGAACGTAGATCGACCGGTAAATCGAGAGCTTCGCCTTTTGACTCAGCTCTCTTTTCACCATGACAGACCGGTACAGTGCCTGCTTCACTGCAGACGCTGCACCAATCCGCCTGTCGATCTCCCGCTCCATTTTTCCCTCATTCGTGAACAAAACTCCGAGATACCTAAACTCCTCCACTTGGAGCAGGACATCTTCCCTGACCTGGAGAAGGCACTCTACCCTTTTCCGGCTCAAGACCATGGCCTCGGATTTGGAGGCACTGATCCTCATCCCAGCTGCTTCACACTCGGCTGCGAACCGCTCCAGTGAAAGCTGTAGATCACGGCCTGATGAAGCCAATAGGACAACATCATCTGCAAAAAGCAGAGATGCAATCCTAAGGCTACCAAAACGAATCCTCTCAACACCTTGGCTGCACCTAGAAATTCTGTCTATAAACATTATGAACAGAATCGGTGACAAAGGGCAACCTTGTTGGAGTCATACTCTCACTGAAAATGAATCCGACTTACCGCTGGCAATGCGGACCAAGCTCTGACACCGGTCATATAGGGACCTAACAGCCTGTATCAAAGAGCCTGGTACCCCATACTCCCGGAGCACCCCCCACAGGGTTCCCCGAGGGACACTGTTGAACGCCTTCTCCAAGTCCACAAAACACATGTAGACTGGTTGGGTGAACTCCCATGTACCCTCAAGGACCCTGCTGAGGGTATAGAGCTGGTCCAGTGTTCCACGACCAGGACGAAAACCTCACTGCTCTTCCTGAATCCGAGGTTTGACTATCCGACGAACCATCCTCTCCAGAACCCCAGAATAGACCTTACCAGGGAGGCTTAAGAGTGTGATCCCTCTGTAATTGAAACACACTCGTTGGTCCCCCTTTTGAATAAGGGGACCACCACCCTGGTCTGCCAATCCTGGGGAACTGCCCCCGATGTCCACGCAATGTTGCAGAGTTGCATAAACCAACACAACCCTACAACATCCAGAGCCTTAAGGAACTCCAGGCGAATCTCATCCGCCCTCGGAGCCTTGCCACCAAGGAGTTTTTTAACCACCTCAGTGACATCAGCACCAGAGATTGGCAAGCCCGACCCAAAGCTCCCAGGCTCCGCCTCTTCACCGCAAGACGTGCTGGTGGGATTAAGGAGGTCTTCGAAGTATTCCGCCCACCGACCCTCAACATCCCGAGTCGAGGTCAGCAGCACACCACCCCCACTATAAACAGTGTTGGTGCTGCACTGCTTTCCCCTCCTGAGACACAGCATTGTGGACCAGAATCGCCTCAAAGCCATGCAGAAGTCTTTCTCCATGGCCTCTCCGAACTCCTCCCATGCCTGGGTTTTTGCCTCAGCAACCACCTGAGCTGCATGCTGCTTGGACTGCCGGTACCCGTCAGCTGCTTCGGGAGTCCCACAGGCCAAGAAGGCCCGATAGGACTCCTTCTTCAGCCTGACAGCATTACTCACCACAGTGTCCACCAGTGGGTATGAGGGTTGCCGCTGCAACAGGCACCAACTACCTTGCTGCCACAGCTCAGATAAGCCGCCTCAACAATGGAGGCACGGAACATGGCCCACTCGGGCTCAATGTCCCCCACCTCCCCCGGAACATGTTCGAAGTTCTCCCAGAGGTAGGAATTAAAGCTTCGCCTAACAGGAGACTCCGCCAGACGTTCCCAACAGACCCTCACAATATGTTTGGGCCTGCCAGGTCTGACCGGCATCCTCCCCCACCAACGGAGCCAACTCACCACCAGGTAGTGGTCAGTTGACAGCTCTGCCCCTCTCTTCACCTGAGTGTCCAAGACATGCGGCCGCAGATCAGATGAAACAACAACAAAGTCGATCATTGAACTGCAACCTAGGGTGTATTGGTGCCAAGAGCACATATGGACACCCTTATGATTGAACATGGTGTTCGTTATGGACAATCCATGATGAGCACAGAAGTCCAACAACAGAACACTGCTTGGATTCAGATCAGGGGGGGCGTTCCTCCCAACCACACCCCTCCACGTCTCACTGTCATTGCCCACGTGAGCGTTGAAGTCCCCCAGCAGAACAAGGGAGTCTCCAGGAGGGGCACTCTCCAGTAACCCCTCCAAGGACTCCAAATAGGGTGGGTAATCTGAACTGCTGTTCGGTGCATAAGCGCAAACAACAGTCGGGACCCGTCCCCCCACATGTAGGCAGAGGGAGGCTACCCTCTCGTTCACCGGGGTAAACCCCAACGTACAAGCACCAAGATGGGGGGCAACAAGTATGCTCACTCCTGCTTGGCGCCTCTCACCGGGGACAACTCCAGAGTGAAAGAGTGTCCAACCCCTCTCAAGGAGACTGGTTCCAGAGCCAGAGCCGTGCGTTGAGTTGATCCTAACTATTTCTAGCCCCTCCCATAGGTGGTGAGCCCATGGGAAGGGAGTCCCATGTGACCTCTTCAGGCTGTGCTCCATGGGCAAAAGCCCAGCCACCAGGCGCTCTCCAATGTGCCCCACGTCCAGGCTTGGCTCCAGGGTGGGGCCCTGGTGACCAGCGTCCAGGGGAGGGAACACTGTGTCCAATAATTTTACTCATTATAAGGGGTCTCTCACCTAGGACCTGTCTGCCTTGGGTGACCCTAATAGGGGCAAGAGGCCCCTGACAGCAAAGCTCCTAGAATTGTTGGGACACTCAAACCCCTCCACCACGGTAAGGTGAGGGGCTGTAATGTAATGACAATGGAAAAACAATGTGATTTGAGCAAAAAATTGAAATTGAGCATTAAGACCCACAGTATGAACGTAGCCAAACTGGTGGTGGATTCAGGCCTTGGAGTGCTGATTATCAGCTACTGATTCTTGTTTCAAACTTGTTTATACCATAAAAATAAATTGCTGTGTGGATCCAAATAAATGATAGATAGATAGATAGATAGATAGATAGATAGATAGATAGATAGATAGATAGATAGATAGATAGATAGATAGATAGATAGATAGATAGATAGATAGATAGATAGATAGATAGATAGATAGATAGATAGATAGATAGATAGATGGATGGATAGAATGTTTTAAGAAATTAAGTGTGATAAATGGAGTCAACAAGTATAACAAAGGTATTCTCGAAGATATGGTTTGAAAGAAAGGTCTTGTGAGAATGCAAATGATGTCATCATGCCACTCTTGCTTAAATGACAATTAAACAAAGGGAGGATTTTCTCCCTGCCCATCAGCTCACCTTCTTCTTGTCTGTCTGTGCTGGAGGGAGCAGGGCTCTTGAGCGCGCTGCAATTTTCTAAAAGAGGAGCAAATGAACAGGCAGGGTCAAGAGGACTCTTTCCTTTATAATAAGATTTTTTTGCCTTTGTTAAATACTAAGCATTTTCAGATGTGTTTTTATCATTGAAGTAGCTCTATTAATTTATGCATTATTAGAGACTATTGATTGAACAAAGCAACGATTTTCTGATACCTTTTGCAGATCACCATAGCGCTGCACAGAATCTGACAGTTCAGTCTTCAGTCTGGTCAGGCGAAGACGGTCTTGCTGTGTGACAAAACAACATTTGCATTAATTAACTAAAATGTTGTTTAATCTGCTGTTTATTTTCCAAATGGATAGTTTATGAAGAAGGAAATGGCAGCATGAAAATACCCGTGAAGAGCCGCTGATTATATCAGAGAGCTGTTTGATGAGATGGCTCGTACTGGTGATGGCTTTGTTGGTTTGCTGCTGAGTGGTGTGTCTGGGGGAGTGGGAAGGAGGTGGGGGGTTGAAAGAAAAATGGGGAGACAGAAACAGAATATCTTTTACACATTAAATACATTAAATTAAGAAAAAACATATCCACGACATACAGAACACAAGTACCTGTATCAAACATGAAATACCAGCTGTCATTTTTTAAGCAATAATCAAATAGTGTCATTAAATTCTGGGAACCCATCCATCCACTGTCTTTTACCCACTTTTTTTATACAGGGTCAAGAGAGAACTGGTGCCTATCTCCAGCAGTCATTGTGTGAGAAGCAGGGTACAACATGAACAGGTGGCAAGTCCATCACAGGGACACAAATAAGACAAACAAGCATTCACACCCTCACTCACACCTAGTTGCAAAAGTCACCATTACCCTAACCGTTTTGGTGTGTAGGAGAAAACCTACACAGGGAGAAAACATGCAAAGTGCAGACAGAAAAGCCCCAGGTCAGAGGCAAACCTGTGACCTTCTGGCTGTGACGCAACTCACTAACCATTGCACTGTCCTAACTTCTGGGAAGCAAGTGATAAAATTATTTTTGCCATGAGTTAAGAGCTCATCAATCAAATTTTGCTGTCTAAAGAGATTTAAAATTTAAGTTTAATATAGGTCACAATGTAAATGAAACAATATGTGAAGATTGTAAAGGTGGTATCTCACTGGGCTGTGGCTGTTATAGTTGGCCACTCAAAACGGCAAGAACATAGGTACATTTTCAGCTGCCAACTCGCTAAATTCTGAGGTTTCAATCAATCAATCAATACTTTATTAATCCCAGAGAGAAATTACATTATATTTTGTGACCAGCAAGCCATGTGGTCAAGTTCTTAGCAACCAGGTTTTGAAAATCACAACCTGATATATACACAGCTTGGAAAACTGTATTGTAGCCCGTATTAGACTGTTGTCCACCTCCACCTACATTGTACATGCCTCTGCCTGCTTTGTACCCACCTTGGCAGCCAACTCTCATTTATGATTTATTCTACTGAAGTACACTTTTAAAACAAAGACAGACAGATTTTGAATTTTATTTTAATTTAATTTGGTTAGACTTCAACGATAGATAGATAGATAGATAGATAGATAGATAGATAGATAGATAGATAGATAGATAGATAGATAGATAGATAGATAGATAGATAGATAGATAGATAGATAGATAGATAGATAGATAGATAGATAGATAGATAGATAGATAGATAGATAGAACTAAGAAGAGCCATGATTTTCAGTCTTGAAAATAAAATTTTGAGCTAAGATATAAAGGTTGGGTGCTTGCTCTCTGCACTTAAGAGAGAAAACCATAAGTCTTATAGCAGTGAGAGACACTGTTTATATTTTGATGTGTAAACTGTATAAGAAGTGTTAAGTTTTGATCTATTTTTAAAAATGTTTTTGTTTTGTTGTTGTTGTTGTTTGTTTGTTTTTGTCTAAAGCTACAGAAGAATTTCCAAATTGAATACAGTGTGCAGAAACAGAAGAAGAACCAACTGATATTAATAAGCATGCTCCAGTGCTTATGGATTGGCACATTCAACACAGGAAAAATCAAAAGATCAATAAATCATTTAAAATTACTTCTGAAAAAGGCAAATTATGTTCTTCAGTTTTGTGCCCATCTTCCTTTTTTGTCGAGAAAAATATGTTGCCTTTGTGAACAAACAACTCACTTTAAACAAATGTTTAACTGCAGCACGTCTAAACAAAGTAAATAATGCTGTAGATACATTCCTCATACTATTTCAGATTTTTTTTTTGTTGTTGTGTGGGAAGGGGGGGGGACGACAAAGTCCCTTTTAATTTTTTTTAATTTTTAGCAGAAGTGATCAAATACACAAATTCACACACAACTGTCATTAGTGATTGCAGGAAAAAAAAAATGATACAAGATCCAAAACTTAAACTTTATTAGAGAAATCTTCGTTTTGTTTTTAACTCCTTTTTTGCTGCTTTTAGCTGGTATTTTCCTATTTTTAGTTTTTAGCTAATATTCTGCTTCTTTTTTCAAAAAAGGCAGTTTCTGTAGCTATAACGGTCGTGCCAGATAAAACACTGTCAATGATAGTAGTGAATGCTCCCTTGTCTCGGTTCAGTCATCAGTCAAGAAATCATTCCAAGATTCTAAAATGCTGACTAGCTGAAGGAACCATGTCCGCATGACACACTGTGTGATGACCAACCTGGCATCTGAAAAAGTATCAGTAACTGCTGATAAAGTTTCAAGTCATTTTTATATGAAGGTGGACATGGAAAAATAGAATTATTTTTAATAATAGAAAAAACATAAATGTGTAAATGTTTTACGAATGTCCAAGATTCTTTTTTAGTTTGGCTCTTCCTCTTTTGAATGATTTATTTGAACAAAATCAAAGTTTATCCACTAGAGCTGTAAAATCCCAGTCAGGACAAGTGCTTTTGGACAGTTAAATTTCTCCTACAGAACAGCTCAGACCGGGAACTCACAGGACTAAGGGACAATACATGTTGTTTTTAATTCTTTGTACTTTACACAATGAAGTAGCCTATACCACAAAACCTGGCACATTTTCTATATATATGATGTGCTCATTCATGAATAACTATTCTTATTTTTCCCTCTTTTAAATAAACAAACTTTAAATAAATATGAATAAGAAAAGAGGAGTGAGGAAAATTATGTTTGCAAATACAACTACAATTCCAAAAAAGTTAAGATGTTGTATAAACTGTAAATAAAAACAGAAAGCAATGATTTGTGAATCTTACAAACCCAGATTTTGTTTACAATGAAACACAGAAAACATATCAAATCTTAAAAGTAAGGAAACTATTATATACTAAATTCCATCTTGCCCTATATGTTCGACATGGGCGGTTCCACTTTCACTTCAAGCTTGGGTCCTCTACCAGAGGCCTGGGAGCTTGAGGGTTCTACACAGTATCTTAGCTGTTTCTAGGACTGCGCCTCTCTGGACAAAGATCTCTGAAGTTATTCCTAGGATCTGTTGGAGCCACTATTCCAGTTTGGGGGTCACAGCACCGATGACCACTGGTACCACTGAGGCCTTGACTTTCCACAACTTCTCTATTTCATCTTTCAACCTTTGGTATTTCTTGAGTTTCTCATATTCCTTCTTCCTGATGTTACAGTCACTTGGGACTGCTACATCTTTCACCACTGCTTTCTTCTGTATCTTATATATCACTACAATGTCTGGTTGGTTAGCCATCACTTGTTTGTCAGTTTGTATATGGAGATCCCACAGTATCTTAGCCTTGCCATTCTCCGCCACCTTAGGTTTAGTCTCCCACTTTAACTGTGGAACTTCCAGTTCATACTCGGAACAGATGTTCCTGTACACTATTCCAGCCTCTTAGTTATGGCATTCAATGTATGCTTTGCCTGCCTGCGCCTTACATCCTGCTATTATGTGGTGGATTGTCTCAGGGGCATCTTTACACACCCTGCATCTTGGGTCCTGCCTGGTATGACAGCCCCCGACCTCTATTGCTCTTGTGCTGAGGGCCTGCTCTTGTGTTGCCATGATTAGTGCCTCTGTGCTGTCCTTCAGTCCAGCTCTTTCTAGCCACTGGTAGGATTTGTTGATATCACCTACTTCCTCAATCTGCCGGTTGTACATGCTGTGCAGGGTCTTGTCCTTCCATGAGGATTCCTCTTTCTCCTCTTCCACATTGGGTTTCTGCTGCCTGAGACATTCATTTAGCAGATCATCATAGGGGGCTTTCTTTTTGATGTATTTCAGGATCTTGGTTGTTTCATTCTGTATAGTGGCTCTGATGCTTACTAGTCCTCTGCCTCCCTCCTTTCTCTTAGTGCACATTCTCAGGGTGTTGGACTTAGGGTGAAACCCTACATGCATTGTGAGGAGCTTTTGTGCTTGATGTCAGTGACCAGGCAGAACAATGGTTTGTGTGTCAGGCCTTTCAGTCTCGAGCTACAGTTCTGTTGACTAGTAGCTTGGCTCCGTGTGGGTGCCAATTCCCTTCTGTGCCTCGCTCAGGTATTGACCCATGTGCCTATTCATATTCACCGCTATGATGCCTGATAGGAGCTTTCATGTTGTACCGACGCAGGTGATTTGCCGGTAGTTGGAAGGAATTGCCCCTTTCTGAGGGTCTTTCATGATCAGGACTGTTCGGCCTTGGGTCAACCACTCAGGATGGTTCCCTTCCATCAGTAGCTGGTTCATTTGTCCTGCTAGGCGTTTATGGAGAGTGGTCAGTTTCGTCAACCAATAGGTGTGGATCATGGCAGGCTCTGGTGCAGTCCAGCTTTTCATTCCTGAGACTGTCTTAGATATCTGCCACCGTTATGGTTACTGGTTCTTGCTCTGGGAGACTGGTGTGTTCAGAATATATATATATATATATATATATATATATATAAGTTTTGCTTTTATTGACTTTAGAAGTGACATGATCACATGGAAAAACACTGATTCACAAAGGAAGATCACTCACTGAGGTATTATCTTATGACTGTGAGGCAGCCTGCTTACAGATCCATTTGTCTCCAATTCTCGCTGACCAGTGCAGTGACTATTACCTGAAGCTGGATAGAGGTGAACTCTGTAACAGCCTTATTCTTTCTGTTCTCTCAATTTTCTTTTTTTTTAAGTCCCTCTGAGGTGAAAGGTTGGAGTTGCAGCCATATTCATAACTTTGCAGCCTGTCTGCTGGAAGGCCAGGTTAAGACTGTTATTAAATATCTCTGCTGTCAGGTCATACTGGGGCTGCAGTACACACTCCACCCCTCCCTGCAATCCTTCTGACTTGACACTACACTGGGCAGCTCCACAAACACACTTCTGCTGCAATTACACAAACACTGATCTCCAAGATGCTGCTAGCAGGGGAAGGATGGGGACACCAGAGAGAATTGGGGCAAGAAGAAGAGAGTCAACACAATTTTACATCTGTTGTCAGACGTGCCAAATGTCATAATGAAGAAAAAAAAGCTGAAAACTTCACAAGCACAGAGCAGAGGTACTGAAGGGAACTCAAGAGTGGAAGAACATTATGAGGAAGAAGTTAAATTTGTTGCAAGAAATAAAACTTTTTTTAAAAAAGATACCTAAATTAGCAAGTTTTTCGCTGAAACAAGTCAAAACAAAATGTTTATTATTTATATAATAAAAATTGTATCCGAAAAGCAATTTTTCTTCTTTCTTTATTTAGTGATGTAAGAATACATACATTCATTTTGTAAATGATTAAGTTAGTTAATACAAAAGAAACAGAGTACATGAAAGGCATAACATTTCTGGATGGAATGCATATTGCTTGTCAACTTTCAGGGCAGAGTTTTAGACATCAAAATGTTAGCTCAGTATCTGTTAAACTGACATATAGTTAATCAGTTGTAGGGGAGAACAATTCAATGCATTGCTCTTGAAAATTTCAATAAAATCTGTGCTCTGGTTTACAAGATAGTTTGGTAATACGATAGTTTGTCAAAGGCTCAGGCAAAAACACAATCGTCTGCCTTTGCTTTTCAGTGGTGTGCAATGAAAACAGAATATTAGAAAATAACAAAATTCTATTTTGTTTTATGAAACATTTTGGCCTAATTTACACCTTCTAATGTTTATTATCTATAGTAGAAACTTGACTGTTCTATAATAAATCCCATAATGCAGTCCTCACTCTACTACTCACAGGGTACAGCNCACCCCCCACCACCACCACCACCACCACCACACACACCCACACACACACACTAAGACGATTTAAAAGTGTTAAACCTGAGTGTGATGCGTCATCATTTAGCAGTACACACAGGAAGAGACATGAGCGATTATTGTGAAACCACAGCAGATAATACTCCACCATATTACCCACTGAAGTAACACATCCCAGGACAGAGTGTATAGCTGACACTTTGGGATTTAACTAAATAAATACATAAAATGACTTTGATTGTGTACATTGTATGGCATACTTTAGGAATATAAAACACATTCATAACCTGAAACTCCTAAATAAGTTGAGATTGTGCACTCTAATAGATAAAAAAACATGTTTGAAATGTCTCCAGCTGAATTCCTAACCAGCACACTTTAGTATCCGCAAGTCTATTTTGTTTAGCAATATAAATTATCTGATTTTAGTCTTTACTCTCCGAGTCCAACTCTGATCACATCTAAGTCATCAGAGCAATAGACGCATAACATTAGGGCAGCTGATTCCCAAATTTTTAAAGCTGGAGTGCAGGTTTGTGTTTTTGCTTACCCCAATTATTTTGTTTTTTATAAAAACATGTTATTACTCTAAACACTAGGACAAAATCATGTCACATTTTATGGATTTAATTTTAAACTTACAAACTTAACAAGTTACAGTAACAATACAATATACAGCCTTGTATTTATGGGGTAACATGCAAAGTACTTACAGGGTAGCATACAAGGTATTCATTACCATACAGGGTAAGTACAGGGGACCAGGTAGTATTTTGAAGTGACTTGTTACCTGTACTAACAGAATACTATGCAGAGCAATTCTGTGGTAACATACATGATACTTTCTGGGTAACTTACAGGGTAACATAAAGGAAAATTAGGAGATAACTCACAGGGTACTTATGAGGTAGCTTATGTAGTAATTAATATGTCCATATGGGATAAAATTTACAGCTCTTATGGGGTAACATAGAGTACATGTGGGGGTAATATACAGAGTAACCACAGGGCATTTATAAGGTAACAAAAAGAGTAATTAGGGTAAGCATACAGGATAATTATGAGGTAACATGTAGGCTACTTATAGGGTAACATACTGGCTATGTATGGGGTAACATGCAGACAAAGTTCACAGGACTGGGCTCTATTATGAAATGACCATGTACCTATGGTGTAACATACAAGGTACTTACAGGGTAACATACAGGGCAATTATAGGGTTACATTTACGGTAATTATGGGATAACATATAGGTAACTAACAGGGTAATATACAGACTAATTACATGGGGGCAATGATGAGTGTATGAATGAATAGATCAATGAATGCATATATGATTATGTTCTATAAAAGTTAAACAACTTCACAAATGAGTGCAATTGTACTTCTCAAGTTTCAATTGTTATGAATCAAATCATAGGTTCAAACCTAGCAATTGATGCTTTTTTCTTTCATGTATGCTTTGCTTCTAAGCTAATGAGTTCTAAGTTAAAAACTTAGAAACTACAATTGCAGATAACCCCCAGAGTTGGAATTCTCACTAGGAAGTCTGAGATTCCTCACCAAACCAAACCTTACAAGCGTACCACTAACAGTAAACAAAGGGGTGACCTGTAACCTTGACCTTTAATCCTGTGACCTTTAAATCAGTAGAGATCATCATAGACCCATGAGAAGGCCAGCTGTGAAATGTGAAAATACACATTTAAGATTGGTCTAGTAGCATATATTTTTTGTTAAAAGTCAAGACAAGTCAAAGAAATGTTAAAGCAGCTGCCAGTGACTCATGAGTACACTCATCCATGGTAGCCACACACTTATGTCTCCCTCCCTGACAGCTAACTCAAGAGGCAAACAACAATGTAGCTACAGTAGCTAATATTAGTTTGTGCTCATAACTCAGAATCAGAATCACCTTTATTAGCCAAGTTCGTGTGCACAAACAAGAAATTTGCTTTGGTCCCAACCTCTCACCGCTTATAAACATCAACTATAATGCAAGATAGAAAGGAACAGTATGTGCATATAAGTTTAGATGACTACTCAGTCTTTAAGGTGTTTATTGTGTTCATCAGAGAGACAGTCTGGGGGAATAAACTGTGTCTTTGGTAGTTGGTTTTGGTAATATTGCTCTGTAGCACCAACCTGAAGGTAGGAGTCTGAACAGCTTGTGTCCAGGCTGTGTGGGGTTTACAGAAATGTTACCAGCCCTTTTCCCAACCCTAGAGTTGTACAAGTCCTAGATTGAGGGAAGGTTAGCCCCAATTATCTTTTATGCAGATCTAATTATTCACTGCAGCCTGGATCTGTCTTGTTTTGTGAATGAGCCAAACCACACAGTGATGGATGAACACAAAACAGACAAGGTGGTGCAGAATGAAGTGTAGTCCCAAATTGACTCCATCGTCTGCCAACCTGTTTGCTTGGTAAGGAAACTGCAGGGGGCCAGTGATGTCTTTCAGATGCTTGAACAGCAGTCATTCAAAGGATTTCATGGCCACAGCCATCAGGGCAACAGGTCTGTAGTCATTTAATCCTGTTATGGTGTGTTTCTTGGGGACTGGGATGATGGTGGACTGCTTGAAGCAGGATGGAACCTTTCATAGCTCCAGAGACTTATTAAGGATTTGAGTGAAGATGGGGTCAGCAGAGCAGAATTTCAGAGCAGAAGGGGGAAATACCTAGAACTTCTCTGGCCTTCTGGCACTGAAAGAGCTTATTTACATATAAGGTATGTAAACATCTCAGATGAGACATTTTGCTTTTCAGTACCCCAATGATCCTGGGCTGTGCTGTTGGGGGGGTCAGTCCCTGACAACTTAGCCTCAGTGGAGGGGTCAGACTAAGAGTGATTGTAAAACCACAGACAAAAGACAACTGGTAATGAGGCATTTCAGTACTGAGTCTACCACCTTTCCTGTATTACGCTGGTGAGGCCTGAAATTATCATTACACTCTGAGAACAGCACCCCATTTACCACCTTGTCTAGCATATATTCCCCACACCCTGCTGGCTCCAAACCCCCACCCCCCATCCCCCCACACACACGTACACACACCTACGCACACACACACCCCACACACACAGGTAGCTACTTACAGAACATCACATCCAGCCAAAGCTCAAAGAAACAGCAAAAAAGCAGGCATGCAGGAAAAACACACAACACAGGTGACTGATTGAAATTCACAGTTTGAGCAGCTCCACTTTATCCCTGCTATTTCCAACTGGAAGCTTACTCTGGTGGATGATTGGGATCAGCAGATGGATCAGTGTGTAGCAATACTGCAAAGGTCCTCCTGGGGTCCTCAGAAGTGGGCGAGATGTGATTGTTTGATAACGCTGTGTTTGCTGTGGGCGGACGGTGTTCCCCCTGACTCATGGATGAATCATCAAAGATGATCCGTCCCAAAGCTCTGGGCATAATGTTGTTTTACATAATAGCTGAAAGTTTTAAAGGCATCCCTTCTCTTGTTTCTGCTGCTGCTGTCAAATGAAGTGGTGAATTCTAAGGGGCACGAGTACTCTAATGACTACTGCCATCACTGAGGCCTTGACTCTCCACAACTTCTCTAATTCTTTTTTTCAGCCCTTGGTATTTCTTGAGCTTTTTGTGCTCCTTCTTCCTGAAATTACAGTTACTTGATATTGCTGCATCTATCCCCTCTGCCTTCTTCTTTGCCAACTACCACAATGACAATTTCATTAGCTACTGGTTGTTTGTCAGTATGGCTCTGGAAGTCCCACAGTGTCTCAGTGCTATAATTCTCCACCAACCTTGGTGGTGTCTCCCACTTTAATTTCAGGACCTGCAGTTCATACTCATACAGATGTTCCTGTATGCTATTCCTGGCGATTGGTTATGGTGTTCCATGTACGCTTTGCCTGCCTGCAGTTTACATCCTGCTATTATGTTTTGGATTATCTCAGCTTAGGTACAATTTTTGCATCTATGCTGTTGACCTGATGACTGTCTAATTTAAACTCTTTTAGACACCATCTGTTAACAAGTGATATCTTCTTCTTTAAATTCTTTGACTCTTGTTAATTCAACCTGTAACAATTTTATTGTTTTCTAACTTTTTATTGTCCACCACTGAAGGTGAAAGTGTGATCATGCTTTGCTTGTGTCTGTGTGAATTTATTTGAAACTCTGTTAGCAAAATATCTCATTAACCACAAGATAATTTTAACGAAATTCTCAGGAAGTAATCATTGAATGTATATCTGCAATGGATTAACGTTTGAAGTCAAACCAACTGAAGATGGCCACCAAATCAAATGATCTTCAGCCAACACAAAATGGCTACAACTCAGTCAGATTTACAGATACTGAGTCAAAATTTGATGAGCTTACGGAGTCATTTACTCATAACACATACTTTGAACTTGAAAACATCAACCAACATCTCGCAATACGGCAAGAGATTGCAAAAAATATAATTCACAAGGTTTGACCGAAATAGCTATGAATCCATAATTTCTCATCATGAAGTGATTTTAGACTAAACCTCTGGCATAAATGGCACTAATATGCATTCTCTCAAGTAACGCTAGACAAATATTTTTTGTTTTGCTTTGCAGCTTTGTGATGAACTTGCAACCTGTCCAGTCTGTACCCCACCACACAATGACCACTGGAGATAGGCACCAGCTCCCTCATGAAAGGAAAAGTGAGTAAAGAAAATGCATGAGCAGACAGTGTAATTTATTTACAGGTTTGAATTTCTTTCTGAAGAAAACGCAGTAGCATGCAGAACAATCATTAAAGCCACTGCAGGTTTGCCTCCCACCTGGGGCCTTTCTGTGTAGAGTTTGCATATTTAACCTGTGCATGCAGGGATTTCCTCCCATGCATATTGGGTTAACATGTAACTCTAAGTTGTCACTAGGTGTGACAGTGGCTGTTTGGCTCTATGTGTCCCTATGATGGACTTGCGACTCTATAGGGTGTACCCCGCCTTTTGTACATTGACAGTTGGGGACATATACCTGCTCACCAGACAGAAAATGACGAATAGATAAATGAAGGCAATATGCAATAATCTTTTTGCCTGTGCATATTGAGTGCTGTATATGTTCATTTGTCTGTAATTTTAGCAAAATATCTTATAAGTCACTGGCCAGATTTTAATAAAACTCTCAGAAAACAATTATTGAATGTGCATCTACAGCTAGTTAACTTTTGAAGTCAGCCCCATTCTAGATGGCTCCCACAGCTAAGCAACATTACCCAATACAAAGAAGGTCGTAGGATAGTCAGATTTACAGATTTCATTCATTCATGTCCAACACATATTCTGAGTCCTAAACACTGGGCAACATCTTTGCCTAAAATTTTGGCTTTAACTGTTGGAATTAACCTTGTTAGTTTGTTAGCAAAATATATCATTAACATTAGACACATTTCAAGGAAACTCTAAGAAAATGATTACTGGGTGTATATCTACAAATTATACCTTTTTGAAGTCCTAACCCTTATTCAAGATAGCCCCCACAGCTTATCAATATTAACTGACACATAAATGACTGTAACTCAGTGAATTTTATAGATAATTAGCTAACATTTGTTGTAAAAGTAGCTGAGAGTCATTTATAAACACATACTTTAAGCTAGTGTTTCTCAACGGGGCGGTACCGCCCCCTGGGGTGCGTTGAGAGGATGACAAGGGGCGCTGGCAGCAATATTTTCTAAAAGGAGGCACTAATATTATTTTGGGGGACTTTTGCTTGAAGGTAACGTTTACACCAAAGATTCACAACAATATCAGTTTAAACTTTGGACTACTTGCAAAAATATTGTGGCCTAAATCATTAAAACCGGCGTGGAACTGCAACTGTATGAAGGTGTTTCTCTTCGGTGCGCAGCTCCGTGCTGCCTTCAGGAGAACGGCACATCAGAGTATCAATTTTATAATTTGTCCCACATGGCAGATACTTTGTAAATTCTGACAAAAGAACTCTCTCTTTAGTGGTATTACCCTTGGAATTATTTATTTCTCTTACATGGGTTAATTTCTCTGAAGGATACACCGTGAGTATGGAGGACCGAAAGTGACATAATCAAAAATAAAAGCAGAAATATATATATTTTGCTTTTGACTTTTCCTTACACATGCGTTTCATCAAGTAATGTTTATATTTTGCTTTTGCCTTTTCCTTACACATTTCCGCCTCCTCTTTAATCACCGTGTGCATTTCTGCCTCAGTATGCAAATGAGGAGGCTGTCTTCTTGGTCCAGCTCCTCTCCAATTGGTCAATAACCATGAAGGAGCAGGATCCATGTGCAGATCTCGGCCGTTTCAGGAGAATGCCTCATTTGAGAGGAAGTGAAGTCTAGCAGACAGCTGCAGAAGAGTTAAGGAGGCTAGCTTAGCTGACAGCAACACAGTCAGTGACGACTATTTATTTTTTCCCTTTCCAAACCCCCAGAGCGCAGAGGAGGCGCGCTTTAATACCGCTCACACCCGTACCTGTAACTCTGTCATTTCTCAACAATTTCTCTAAGATGATCTTAATATAAAACTCTGGCATGAAAGGCAGTGGGCAATTTGCATTCCTTCAAGGAATACTAAGCTGTTTATTTCTTCATGTATTTTAGAGATGTATCACAACTACATTTACAAAGAGATTTTGACTGAGCAAGAGGCAAGTACTCAGCAATTCCCAGCTCACCAATCCAATAAAGTCACCCATTGGGCTGGTAACAGACAAAGCTAAACTTTTAGATTCTATGTGTTAAATAAATGTGCATTTCAAGCTAAATGTACTTCTACAGTTCCTCAGACATGGCTGCAGTACATGAAGACTGCAAACTAATGTGGGTTTGAGAGGTAGAGTGATGCATACTGGTTGTATAAGAGTGGTGGAGGATGAGGTGGATAACCACATCCACACAGCTGTAATGGAAGTCTGAAAAAGTCTCTGTGACTGTTTCCTGCATGTGTCAGGCAATCTTTACATCACTGCTATTTTAGTGATTGCCTACACAGTTTTGGTGTTATATTCTGACAGAGAATTATCTAACACACATTTGGTAGTAGTAAAGAGGAGGAACAAATGTAAGTACCGAAAATGTCATGGTAGTTTCAGCAAGTCGTGACTTCTTAGTACCTTTCTGGATTACAGTTTGTGAGATTTAGCACAAAACAAGAATATCACACATTAAAACGTTTAAATTCTAGCTCACTTGAATTAAACAAACGTGTTTTTGTAAATTTCAGCTCAATTTGTCCCTCGGACAAATTTTACTTTTGAGTTTTGATCACGACGAGCACATGTTTTTTTTATGTACAAAAAGAAGCTGACTGCCATAGATCTCTTAGTCTCCACCTTGGTGTTGTGTTTTGAAGCTTGCACAGTAAATATATTTCTTTTGTTCTATTACTGTTGTTACTTCTTGTCACCATAGGGTGCTGCTGTGACAGCAAAGGGCAAAAGAGCCTGCTTTAAGAAATACAGATTGAGAATAAAGAAGAATTGTGGTCAATAGAATAGAGTCCCAGCAGTCATTGGAATAAAGTTTGGACCATTTGCTCCTATTTTATTCAACCACTGTAACATTTAGTACCTACCCAAAAGAAGATGATTTGATCTACTGTACACTCTTTAAATGAAGACAAGCTAACTTTAAATATTTTTATTTTTGTTATTATTTTTATTATTTGATTTTTTTATTATTAAAACAGACTCATAGTCCACAAACACATACTACAGACACAGACAAATTATACACAACTTATAAAAGACTTGCATACCAGTATTTCCACAAAGATGACTAGTAGCGTAGTGCACTAGCAGAAGGGTGTGACATCATTACAATAAGACTATTCTGGGAGCTACAAAGACGACACATGAACTTATATATCAAATTTCTCAGAAGTGCCTGAAATGTCCTGACATGTGCATTACAAAACATCTCACTTGCACTACTGAACCTGGGTTTTTTAAGTAGAATTCCCAAAGAGTCATTATAAGCAACCTTAAGCTTCTGCATGCTATCTTTTTTAAATTTACACCACAGAGGAGCCGTGTATAGAGATGTACAGTAAGCTTAGAATAAACGTATCTTTACATCAACAGAACACATAAAATTTTCTCACTATTATTATTATTATTACTATTATGTTTTATTTATATGCTTGTTTCTGTTTACATTCCTGAGAACAGGGACTAAACTATGTTCCTAAGATGCTGGGTGGGAGATTTTACTTTAAGGATGATACCCTTTGTAATATGTGTGCTGTTCCCAGGAGAAACAGCACACATATTACAAGGAGGGGGGTCTTCTGGATCTTGTGGATGCTGATGTTCCCTGAGATCTAGTTGGTGAATTTTTCGAGCCATGCATCAAGACCATCAGAACATTTCTTCAGTCCTTTCTTTCAATGTTATTTTATGGCTACCAATGGCAACCACGGTGCAAATGAATGCTGATGATACGGTTTTGTATGCACACGGATCCTCAAAAACTGAGGTTGCTGCCAAACTCACTAATGCAATGGTCAAAGTTACAAATTGGTTAAATCAGTGCTGTTTACAACTCAATGTCTCCAAAACTGTAGGTCTGTTTTTCACTAAATCACATAAAGTAATCCAAGACGCAGACATTATAGTGTCAGTGAAAAAAATTACAAATTGTTCAAGAACACAAATACTTGGGCATTCATCTGGATTTCAAACTTAATTTTAGGTCACATGTAAAACAAACTTGTAAAAAAGTCAAATTTAATTTGATCCATTTTGGTGGCCTTAGGATTGCGTCTCTGCTTTTTGCAGATGATGTGGTTCTATTGGCTTCATCGGGCCGTGATCTACAGCTTTCGCTGGAGCGGTTTACAGCAGAGTGTGAAACAGCTGGGATGAGGATCAGTGCCTCCAAATCCGAGGCCATGGTCTTGAGCCGGGAAAGGGTAGAGTGCCTTCTCCAGGTCGGGGAAGATGTCCTGTCCCAAATGGAGGAGTTTAAGTATCTCGGGGTCTTGTTCACGAATGAGGGAAAAATGGAGCGGGAGATCGACAGGCGGATTGGTGCAGCGTCTGCAGTGAAGCGGGCACTGTACCGGTCTGTCATGGTGAAGAGAGAGCTGAGTCAAAAGGCGAAGCTCTCGATTTACCGGTCGATCTACGTTCCTACCCTCATCTATGGTCACGAGTTTTGGGTAGTGACCGAAAGAACGAGATCGCAAATACAAGCGGCTGAAATGAGTTTTCTCCGCAGGGTGTCTGGGCTCTCCCTTGGAGATAGGGTGAGAAGCTCAGTCATCCGGGAGAGACTCAAAGTAAAGCCGCTGCTTCTCCAAGTCGAGAGGAGCCAGTTGGGGTGGCTCGGGCATTTAATTAGGATGCCTCCTGTACGCCTCCCTGGTGAGGTGTTCCGGGCACGTCCTGCCGGGAGGAGGCCCCGAAGAAAACCCAGGACACGTTGTAGGGACTATGTTTGTGTTTTAGTTTTGCACTTTTGCACTGTGCTTAATAACTTCTGTTCCTTTACCACTTTTTGGTTTCATTGGTGTGTTTGGAGTCTGCTAGTTTTAGCTTAGCTTAGCATGGCTTCTAGTTCTCTGCTGGCTTCATTTTCTCTATGTGCCAGATGGTTAAGTATTTCTTTGCCTCATTTAGCAAAACTGACTCATGTAATAAATGTAGTCTTAGGGTAGCTTTCGGGTCAAGGCTGTCCAAATTGGAAGTTTGGCTCTGGGCTGTTGAAAAAATAATTGGCTAACTAGGTCCCCTTAGGCAGTATGGAGCTACCAAGAGTAACTCCCATTAGCGGTCCTCCAGCAGAACCCAAGCAGCTGGGATCTCAGGGTGACTTGGTGATATTTTTTAGTAAGCATATTCCTAAGGCTAAGTCCCCAATTCATCATAGACGTATTCATGTTTCAAGCAAATTCTCCTCACTCAGCAACACACTTGCTCAAAAACAGACTCTGGTAATGGAATTAGGGGACATCAACAATCATAGTCAAATGCATTCCTGGGGTCAGAGTGGGCAAATTTGAATACCTGACACCCACAAATCAGAGATGACCTAAGTTAATGTAGCTTCAGTGTGTAACTTTGCAAAAACAATGTCAAACTTCATAATTTTCTCTAGTACCCTCTACAATTTGATCAGCAATGACATGTTCTCCTGCAGTGTCATTGTTCTACTGCTGGCTGTCCAGTTTGTGTTCTGAAAATTACATGAATTATGTAGCTAATTAGTGGAAATTTTGAGGAAAACTGGTCTGATGCGGCGGCATAGCATTCAACCCATTTTGGGGCTACTCTTTTTCTAGGACTCTGGACAATGTTGGTACTCATCCAAATTGTTGATAATACAGAACAGAAGTAACTGCTATGTTTTTAGTGAGGATTATTGATTATTCCTATGCCTATGTTGATAGGTTTAATTGTGGGAGAGGAATATTGTTGTATTTGGTTTCAAATATTGTCATATTTGAAACAAAATATCCATTTCATTCATCCATCCATCCATCCATTTTCTTTACCCGCTTCTTCAGCAGTCACTGTGCGAGAGGCGGGTGACACCCTGGACAGGTCGCAAGTCCATCGCAGGACCACATAGAGACAAACGAGAAAAACAACCATTCACACTCTCACTCACACCTAGGGACAAGTTTAAGAGTTATCAATTTACCTAACATGCATGTTTTTGGTCTGTTCTCCCTGTGTGCACAGGGAAAACATGCAATCTCCACCCACAAAGGCCCCAGGCTGGGATGCGATTCTGCAAACATTTTGCTTGAAGATTTGTGGTCCTTCTGCAGAGGGATCTTGCATTTCTAACCAGAAATGGTTTGCCAATATAGGGAAGGACTTGTTTTCTCAATATGAAGTCATCAAACCGTGTCTTGAAATCTTTATTCAGCTTCTACACAGATTCAAAATTATGCTGATGATCTTCCTTTCCTTTGGTTTGTTCCAAATGTTTGAGGAAGTAGGGTAGTTCCACTTGTGGGTAAAAATAAAATTTAAAAAATAATATAATAATAAGAGCTTTTGCCTAAAAAGGCTGTCAACCCTAACCCCCCCCCCCCCAAAAAAAAGGATAAGTTAAATTGATTGGAAATAATGCACTGCTAAAATCAGCTCACACACTGTTGTTCTTTTGTTGCAGCTTCAGATTTATGTTCTTGATGTGAGATGTTATATTAGTCAAAATGCCACAGCTTCCATTTTACTTAGGTTTTGCAGGAATTTCATGTTGTTTTTTTTGTTGTTTTTTTTTGCTTTTGATATCTTTCGCTCTGACAGAAAGTTAAAGCTCCTTCCTAATGGCCCCAAAACACTCCAGGACCTTGCCTTTGCTCAGCCTTCTGATGTTGTGCAGAAGCAAGTCACCAAATTCTGCACTGACCTCTGTTAAGAATGTTTGCAGCAAGCAATCCTGCAGTGCATACGATGCTCTCAAGAAGTTTGAGTTTTATCATTCTTTCCTTAATTTCAGAGAACTTTTCTCAGAGACTTGCATAAAGATCAAATTGGTTAATTATGCAGAGGTAATATATCAGGTGAGCGTGGTGAACTTTCAGGCATTGAACAAATCCTTTCTCTCTCCCCATCAGAGCTGGAGCTCCAGCTATGATAGTAACTGACACAACCTTTTTCACATCTATCCCTTTCTTATTCAGCATTTCCCATATTGTATTATAAATGTTTTACGCCTTGTTTGTCCACAGAGGTTTGCCATGCCCAATTTATCTTCAACAAACTCCCTTTGGTTCATCATAGTACCTCACAAACACCATCAACTGAGCATTATCAGTGGCGTCAGTGGACTCATCCACACCTAGGGAAATGCACTCTGAATTTTTTTATTCTGTCACAAAGCTGCTTAAGTAGATCACCAGCCACTATTTCAGTACACCTTGTTGCAGTGCAATCTGAAAGGGGAATTTGTTTAATTTTCGCAGTAATTGCCTCTTTTTATTTGCCTTCAAACCTGTTAGGATTTGGATTTTTGTATTCAGTTTATTGCTTTTATTGTCTTCATGTTTCAGTTTGAGTTTATTGTTTATTTTATTCAGTTAGTCTGGTCTTAGTTCAGTTCCTTGTGTCTTTGTTTCCTGCCATTATTTACCTCTCCTCAGTCAGTCACTTGTTTCCCTGCTGCGCCCATCTCCACCTGCTCTTCATTATCCCTCACCTTTGCCCACTTCACCTAATTAGTCTCTGTCTTTAAAACCTGGTCATCTCCTCCACTTACTCGCTGGTTCGTTTGTCTATTTTCCCTGATGTCTGGTTCTGCTCGTCTCTTGCTCATGTCTGTTCAGTTTTTGGAATTAGTTTGTTTTGTATTTAGTTTTCTTCTTGTTGCCTCGTCAGCCTTTGTTTTTGATTATCTTTTATTTTAATAAATTAGTTTATTTTCATCATGAGTCTGCCCTCTGGGTTCACCTCCTTCCCCACCCACCATGACAAAACATGGTGTCAATCATTTCCGTCAGATACTCTTTATTACTTCTGCTTCAGAGAAGAGCTTTGTGTGCTTACCTAAGACCCACGCTACTCTAAGTGAGCACTCCTTTGCTTATTGCTGTTGCATAATAGACGTAACAAAAACTTTGCATGTTGAGTGATGTACTGATATCAGTCTATTGAAGTTTGTTTTTCTGACTTTTTTGGAAAGGCCTCTTCAAAATTCCTTTGTTTGGTCTCTTAATGCTGCTGAAGCTGGAAATCTTGACCACAGCATTTATTTCTTTGCAAATTAGGCACATTGGTCTTGTGCTGGTCAGAGGGAGAATGAGTACAAATTGTTAAGTCTTACCATTTTTAAATTGCAGAATTTTGCTCTCTACCTTTTATTTACTGGTGAACTTGAAGTGTGCCATTTTTACCCAATCTAAGAGCGAGCAGTGGCAAAACCAAATTTTTCCCTTTAGCAGTGAACTCTCAGCAATCCAATAACAGTAAATTAGTGCATTGTCTTGGGAATAATTCATTGACACACTAGCCAAACCAAAGGCACACAGCAACTGTTTTCAGACTGTATCTGACTGAGATCAAGGACTGGGATTCCAGACCTTTGCTGTTATCCTGGACCACAAGCTGAGGTCAGCAAACAGGTGGACCACAGGCCAAATGTGGATTGCTATTTGAGGGCCACTGGTGTAGAAGGACCTGTAAGGTCACTAGACTCACACAGGCACCCCTCCATAAGTTGTTTGGCTCATTGTCAATTGTTGAATGCTTTGTAACAAGGCCAGGATGTGAGCTGTTTTGGTCACGTTTCAAACAGTAAATGTTGTGAAACTGCCTGGAGAGACAAGTCAAAGCTGCATTATAGGTGTTAGAAAGATATAACCTGAGGACACCTCCTCGGTTTAATGTTGGTTTTTCATGTGTAGCAAATGGGCAGTTCAATCTTGAGATTAAATTTACCATTTAGCAGATCTCAACAACTGAAGGTTGAGATTTGTTCATCACAGGGAACAAACCAATAAGGAGGTAACTGAATTTTGTCTTCAAGGTTTTATTAAAAAAATAAATTCAAATAAAGAAAATGCAATCAACAATAAACAATTAAAATGACACAACAAATATAGGACTAACACTAAGAGTGTAGGGAATACCTTTTGTGAGGAATGACTATTATGTACTTACTTTAATAAATGGTTTATTAAGATAAAACACAGCAGTAAGTAATACTTTAATAATCTAAGATGAAACAGTGATTATTAGTTTATCTAAACAAAAATAATCCTTTGAATAGAATGTTTGGATTTTAGGATTGAGGTTTTTGGTTTGTTATCCAAGCAAAGATTTGGAATACTTTAAACTTTTTGGTAAATAGTTCACTTTGGAATTTGGTCAGAAGATGTTATTAATTCTGCCAGGTTGTCAGCTCAGTTTTGATGAAAGATCTGATTGGAAATAGCTGTTATCGCTTTTCAACAGTTAAAATGAAATAGGCAGACCCAAAATTGCTTCTTCTTTTATCTTTCTAATCGCAAAGTTCACTCCTCACCGGATCAAAAGCTGTGGAGGGGCCAGTTGTCACTTCGTATTTAAGGAACCTGGAGGCTTCTCAGGCCTGAACAGAACCACAAGGAGGCAGGTTAAGGCCCAGAGCCCATTGAGGGTCAGTGGTCAGTGTTCTGTCCAAGACCACCTGAGTTGTGGTGATGTTTGCAGTGGGTTGGCGAGGAGGCAGCTGATGCAACAAGAGTCAGACGATGTGCAGACTAGAGGAATTCTTTCTTAACAATGCTTGCACAAAATGCGTAGCACAATTTTTTTTCCATATGTTTACATTTCAAATGAACAGACTGCAAACATCTGCAATTCAAGCAAGGAATTGAGAATCCCTCAAAACGTTCAAAATATCCTGGAGACATTCTGTTTGCCAACTAGTGGTAGCTCAGTAAGATCCTACCTTAAACTCATATTATCTACCAAACAGCTCACATCATTTGCTATCATACCCTCATCACACCAATATCTCAGACTTTGGACATTAAAACCAAATCACTGCTATTCTCTAAACCTGTCATACCCTAATTAATAGATTAAGAGAAAGTGTCCTCCTAAAAGATAATAAATGAAGAGTTGTTGATAAGGCATAGAAAACTCTCAATTAACAGATCCATCTATCACCAATCCTCACCTATGGTCATGAGGTTTAGATCATGACCGAAAGAACAAGATCCTGGATGGAAGGGCTAAAATGAAGTGGTTGAAATGAGCTTCCTTTACAGGGTGGCCGGGCTCATCCTTAGAGATAAGGTTAAGAGCTCTGTCATTCGGGGAAAGCTTGGAGTAGAGCTGCTGCTCCTTCGCATCGAAAGAAGTCAGTTGAGGTGGTTCGGGCAACTGATTATAATTCCTCCTGGACACCTAACTTTGGAGTTTTTCGGGCATGTCCCACTGGGAAGAGACCTGTATCCTCTCTGGCCTGGGAATGCCTTGGGATTCCCCAGGAGGAGCTGGAGAATGTTGGTGGGAAAAGGGATGTCTGGGTTTCTCTCCTGGACTTGTTGCTCCCACGATCCGACCACAGACAAGCAGTAGAAGATGGATGGATGTTACATCTTAAAACCAAAGTGGGTTTTTTTTGTTTGTTTTTTTTCCAATTAATACGACTGATGGATTGATAAGAATTTTTAAAGAAAAAAGACTGACTCTTGGCTTAGACCAAGTTTTTAATTTTGATCTTCTTGTGTAACTGAGTTTGACATCCCTGACATAGGACATGTTTGTTATGTTTATATCAAGCGGTTTACAGGAAAAGAAAACCAAAAATGGATGATCACCAACTCTCCATTTGACCAAATGGCTGTCAAGTCCTAGCTTGGTGGAATGGGAGGAAAATTCCCACAGAAACATTTCATAATTTTTCGGAAAATCTCCACTGGTGTTTATATAGAAATTTGTGCCCATTTATTCTGTAGAGCAAACAACTACAAAACCAAAAAAATAATAAACAAAGTTTGAGGTCAACCTAATAATGTGAACTACTGAGAAGAAATGTTTTTTGGAAAGCTTTGTTATTGCTAAAGAATTTTAAAATTTTACCTTTTATTAGTATTGATAAAAATGTCAAAGCTTATTTTTTTTACAGCAGAAATGGCATGAACTCCTGAACAGTTTTTCTAAGCACCTGATTCTGGATGTATTAGGATTACTTGGAAGAACTAAACGTGTTTTTTAAACAGTGTCATACTACTGAACAGACAAAGGATGTTTAAAATAAAAGCAGCTAAGCTCTGAAAGCATCCAATTATAAAAGTGTTCAATAGAATTGATGACATGCCAACTAAAGGAGAGGGATGTGATGCATTTTAAACCTTTACAATCATCTTTGATTGTACTCTTTGGCAACACTGAGTCTGGTCATTTCTGGGAGCTCAGCTGAAGAGAACAATCGATACATAAGAGCATGTAAAAACAAAGAGAAAATGAGTATAATCGACTGTATCAGCAGGTCTGTGTGTGTGTGTGTGTTACTCACAGACTTTGTCGCAGCTCTGATGTGTCTTTAGATGTTCCAAGTGATTGAAGATTTTTCTCCAAGGTGACAACTGAAATTATTTATGCAAAATTAGGCATATACCTTGAATTCATTATCTCCCATCAAAATGTATTATTTTATGAACACAGTTAAACTTACAGCATATTTAAATCTAAAATCAAGCTGTCCTCACAAAAGTATATTCATATTCTGATTTAACACCAGATTCAGAAATTAGGTGTTCAGAATCATTATTTAACTTTACAGCTAGATCTACAGAAACATGTTCGGCCATTTTTATTGATTTTCTGCATAAAAGTTATCAATTAATAGTATCTGACCTATTGTAGATACAGAGTTTATGACTGACAGCTAGTTTGAACACTGGCAAGATCATTGTAAAAACTTCAAATAATATTTAGAAATATCAACTTCAGTCATAAAAATTTCATAGCAGTTTACCTAATTCAATTCAATTCAAATTTAATTCTAAAATACTTTATTTATCCCAAAGGGAAATTAAATGTTGACATAGCTCATTTATATCAAGGAGTTATTATAGATGGTGATGGCTGTGGGCATCTCCTGTAATGGTCTGTTTTACAGCTAATCTGAAGAAGCCTTTGACTAAAGAGACTCTGTTTTCCGATGACGAATAAGAAGATGATCAGGGTTGTCCACGATTTCCTTGATTTTATGCAAAATCCTTCTTTGCATCATCATCTCCAGAGGTTCCAGTCATTCCCAGAACAGAACCAGCTTTCTTTATCAGGTTGTTGAGCCTTTTTAGGTCCCTGGCTCTGATGCTGCTGCCCCAACAGATGGTGGTTGAGGAGATGACACTCTCAACAACAGACTTATAGAAGATCTGCAAGTCTGTTGTTGAGTGTCATATCCTCTGCCATCATCATAAATGCTGTTATACAAATCTTTAAACCACTGTCAATTTCAAATTACAATAATTTCAGTAAAAATATTATGATTTTCGCACTGTAAGTGATCCCTGGAAGTCCTGGAAGTGCTACATGGTACTACTACTGTGCAATGTTATATTGTGGAAATTGAAATTGTTTTAAGACAACAGCAACCGAGTTTGGATGTTGGTCTGTTGGGACAAGCCATTATTAGCTCATCAGTATGGGTCAAATAAAATACTCAACATTACTAAAACCATTACACTATCATTAGTCTCACATTACAGAGTTGTTTTAGCAGAAATATTAGGACAATTCTGCTGGGCATGACACCTGGATGCACTGAATGTGCTGCACCTTACTGCTATTTCTGTTTGTGCTTTCAAAGAACCACGGAATTCCATAATTGTGTAATTTGAAATTGAAAGTGATGTTGAGGTTTATAAAATAGAATTTGCATTACCCTCTATCAAATTTTTCAGATCAAAGGTATTTAAGATGATAGCAATCCCCTTTTAGTCTTAGCTGCATCCATAACTAGCTTTTAGCTCATCAGTCCAGGTTGGTGCCTAAACTTTATTTCTCCAAACTGAAGTTGTTTAAAGAGCTATTTATAGCAAGTAAGGTTATATTTATTTGTAACCTTTACACAAAAACCCACTTAAACATGTCCAAACTTTTTCTTTGAGGTTAAGCTTCAGTGAGGACATTGTTTTGAGACGGAACATTGTTTAATTATTTTTAAATAATTAATAACAATTTTAATTAAATCTAACACTCAATTATAAAGGAGAATATTAATCTCAAATTCTATCATTTCTTAAAACCTAACAAAACTTTGACTAGAAACACACAAATAAACTAAACTATGAATGTATATTTACTAAAAATCCTAATCTATGAATTTAAAACTGATCTAAAAAAATTTTTTTATTTCATGGTAAAATATTTTCCCTATTTTAAATCACATATGCAGTAAAGCCAACAGACACATCTTATGTTAGTTAAATCATTACATCCTAATAACCTTTACATTATAGTGAAAAAATTAACCTAATCAATATTAGATTCAAGCTTTAACCATAAACTCACCACTGGGTTTACTTTAAAGTCGTTGTCACTTACAATCTGATTTTTAAATTCAAATTTATCACCAAAAACTGATCTTTAATCAAAATCAACTTCTTGTTTTAAACCCCTGAATTATATCTCTATATTATAGGTCTATATTTGAACCATCTCAGTCACAAACTTTCATTCTCACAATAAAATACAAATTTGTAACTAATACTTGTAAGTGCTTCTAATCTTAGTTCTAATTTGAGTTTTGAAATGATTAAAACAACTTGTCATTTACTTAGAAATATTCTGAAGCTAACAATTTTAAAACTATTACTCTAAATCTAATTTTATCTCTGAATCAAAATCCTAATTATACACATAAATCAAGATGTCTGCTCATTGTTCAAACTCACACAAAAATAGATTACACTTGCATGCACTCATAGTTAAGTTAATCAGTGGTAATGTTACCGTTGGCGTTGATATGGAAGATATTGGAAGCGGTTTCCTGGAACACATCTTGTAGCTCTGATGGGCTGACTTGCGTGGCTTAAAAAAAGTAAAATAAACACATAAATAAAAAAATACATGAGCAAACACTTATGGAGCATGACACTAATGCAGACAGAGACTTTACCACACAGTAACAGTATAAGTAAACAGCATAGGTTTTATTTAATAATAATACATAAAAACAAAGTTTAGTCTAGGACAAACATGAGAAACTTGGGTCAGAAGGGTCACTGATTTAGGAAGGATTTAACTTCCTGTTTCACAACAAAGGATTTGCAATGCCAGTGTATTGATATTTATATGTGTGGAAACCTAATGTCACACTCAGTCATGTGTGACACTAGGTTCATTTTCAGTGTTCCAAGTGTGAGTTATCATTATTTCCTGTTTGATGGCAAAGCTTTGGTGAGCAGGATTTATTCTTGTATTTATAAGTTTTTAAAGTTCATGTCTTCGTATCCTGGGCTCTAATAGGATGTGTTTGCAGACAGGAGGTGGCGCTGATAACTGCCCTTTATTTTGACTTACAAATACATTTAGGCTGGGACATCCCAAGTTATAATACAAATTAAACATCACTATAGTTCTAATCATCCATTCATCGCCTGCCACAACTGTTTTCCAAAACTCTAGCCATTGTTTCATAGGAAAATGCAATGTCCCTGAAAGCAGAAGTGTTTGTGTATGTGCCGGATTTCTTTTAGATTTATAATTCAAAGTAACATGTAGCAGCAACCCAACCTAATCATCGGTCCAAATGAACATTTGTGTATTTGCCATTTGAACGAAACTATTCACATGCTCGAAACTGAAGTATTTGCATGCATGTACATGTTGTTGACATACAAAAATCAGAGCACCAGCTAGTGACCTGGCATGGAAACCACAGCGAGGGAAACTTCTTTTGTGGTCTCGTGTAAACACCAATTGCGATCAGAGCATTACTGTGTAAACGTGTAATGTTTTTACAATTGACATTGGTGAAAATCTCTAATGTTTCTCGGAGATCAGCAGTTTACATGTAAACTGAGTCTAATTTTTGTTTTTTATTTTGCAATGTTCGCAAGTAAAAAATATCTAAAACTTTACCAAACTCAAACTTTGAACCAAAAGGCATAATTTAGCCCAAAAAACATTTCTTTCTTGCCTCAAATACTGTTGGAAGGCAGTTCACAAAGACACAACAACATATGAACATGTAACTGTCATATGTTCATATCCATAAAAGGAAAACAGGAAAAACATCCATGAAAATACAGTTGATGTATTCCCTCGGAACAGTAAGAGTCTTATATGCAGAACACTTATTTCTGATCTTGTAACACTGCTCATTTCCAGCATCGTGGTTGCATGAATTTTATTTTGACACTTGCCACCCACCCTAAACATTTTTGCAGACCAATCACCCTTCCACCCCCGTAAAACAACTGCATTCTACTACAGTTAAACCTCCCCCTCAACAGGAAACAGTGGGCTCTCAAAAACCACGGTTAAACACAAACAATCTGATGTAAAGTGATCCAGTCTCTGAAATTCCCCAAAATTATTCTGACTGCATCTGATGGCATCTGAGAAAAAGCAGCCCAATCCAAACAATGCCACCTCAGAATCTATAAGGACAAAGGGATGCTGATGTCTCAATCATACACCTCCAAATTTATTTGCCCAAGCTCTGATTATTCTGAGCTGTTTAGGTAAAAGGATGACCTATTCTACATAAAAAGGGTGGCAATTACATTATGGCTAATAAGTCTATTTGCACAGTGCTTGCTAACATTTTCTCAGAAACAAAAGAAAAAAAAAGTTTTTCTTTTTTTTCATTTATCTCAATTACCTAAATTTTTCCTAAAACAATCTTGTCGTTTCTAAAAAAATATGTTTTGCTAACTCTGACAGGTTGTCTCCGGTTTATGGTGATACCCCATAGTTTTTCCCTATATCTCGGTGATAAATCCTTCACACACCACTCAACATCACTTTTAACCAGGCAAACTGAAAAGGAGCAGACCCAATAAGTGAAGAATATTTTATTAGCATGCAAACAAATGGCTTCTTTGTTTTCTCTTTGAATAATAAACATGTCAAAATAAAGAACTGTAAAACACACCAAAATGGGCTTGTAAATCCAATAAAAAATTAAAGTTGCAAAACTTAGTAGAGGAGATGGAAGAAAAAAATTACATTTCTGGCACGTTTACAGAAATACTGTGCTTTGGTATTACAACAAGGTGTATTAAATAGACATTAAATCCCCCCCAGTGGCAGGTTTAACTGCAATAATCCAGCAATGATGATATAATGAAGTGAGAAAATGATATGGCATTAAGCCAGAGGTTGGCTGCCAGGTGGAGAATCACCTATAGAAGATAAGTGGGCGGAGCCATTTTCCATGTTCAAAAGTATGTCACTGCCTAATGGCTAGTGGGGTGGAGTTAATGGTCTGAAGCCATTACAGGAAGTTGAGATCAATATCACAACCTGTAAGAGCTTCAAGCAAAAGCCACCCCGTACACACACCTATAATATACTGCAGTCATTATCACCCGCTGCCAAAGGCAAAAGGACGATTGTGTTTTTGCCTGTGTGTGTGTCTGTATGTCTGTGGGGTGTGTTTGTTTGTGTGTCCCATAAGCAAAATATTTTATGAACCACTGAGCAGATTTTAATGAACTCTCAGAGAATAATCATCGGATGTTCATCTACAAAAGATTAACTCTGGCTCAAGTGGCCATCTTAAATTCTGGTGACACCAAGTCAATACACAAAAATAGATCTAACTCAGTCAAATTTACAGATACTGAGCTAATATTTGGTGTGCTAGTAGCTAACCATCATTACCAACACATACATATAATATACATCTTGTGAATTCTTGCAATATAGCATGAGATACATAATTTGCAAGGTTTGACCAAAAATGGCTATAGCTGTGTCCCTTCTCGTTTAAAACTAAATGTATTTCTTGAAAAAATGCTAGCCCTTTATTTAATCACTGTATTAGCTTTTATGTATATGTTCAAAGGTACATGGTGTTGTTCAATAGTAAAAATGTTAAATGCTTAAAACTGACACAAAAAGATTTGATTAAAAACAAACACTGACATGAAATGGAGACAGGCAGACAGAACTCATAGATAAAGAGGAGGGAAATATATTTTAAGAGAGCCTGGGCCAGAACTGCAAAATCCCTACTGTACATTATTAACTTTACTCACTGAGCCATACTGACAAATTGTACTGGTAATAACATGATGGCATGCAGTCAGTCAAGCAATGTTACAAGAATGTGATACACTTAGAAAAAGGTTGTTTTTTCCAACTGAAAGATCTTAATGTTATCTCAGAATTCTTACACACACACACACACACACACATCTTTAACATATGCCTTGTCCACCTTTCATTTACTATGATGAATGGAACACAAGTACTCATGCTACACTACAGAGGCCTGGTAAATCACTAGGTTGGCTCACAGTATAGATGTATGATTGAGGTGTATTGCATGAGTGAACATGTGTCTACAAGGCTGATAGAAACAAAAATATTTTAAAGACATAATTGGATGTCTTTGACAATAAAGTACCTCTGTGTTTATTTCTAAAGCCTGTTCACTCCTCATGAATTGTTGGGCTTTAAATCACCTATTTGTCCACTGGTGTTAATAAAACTTCTTTTCAGTCATATTTTCTTTTTTTTGTTGCCAATCCAATGTCCATGCAATGTTGCAAAGGAATGTCAACCAAGACAGCCCAGCAACATCCAGAGTTCATCCACCCTCAGAGCCCATGCAGACCTTTGTAACTACCTCAGAGACATCAGCCCCTGTTATGGACAGACCCACCCTAAAGTCTCCAGCGTCAGCTTCCTTTATGAAAAACTGCTGGTGGGATTGAGAAGGTCTTCAAAGTATTCCTTCCACCGCCCAACAACATCACTAGTTGAGGTCAGCAACAGCCCACCTCCACTTCACTACATCTATGTCTTGGACACTTGAGTAGGAAGAGGGACAGGGTTGTCATCCTATCATCACCTGATGGTGAGCTGAATCTGGTGGCAGGGAGAAGCTCCTAGGCAGACCTGGTAAACCTGCACAAATAATGAAGGTGAACTTGGAGTATTTGGTAGAGGCACCTGTTTGTTAGGGAAATTTTCAACTTCCACCTCTTGGAGAGTTTGTTGCATGTTCTGGGGGATTGGGGACATGTAATTCTAATAGGTAATGTCAAAAGCCTCTATTGCAGTTGTGGCTTGAAGAAGCTGTGGGCAGAGGGACATCAGCAGTGGCTGAGGCCAACAAAATAAAAAGGGAGGCTCTTTCAGACTTGGTTGTCCCATAGGACTCCTGAAGCAGTTGGCAGATACAGACTGGCCAAAAAATCTATTGTGTAAGCAAAATCTTGGTTGTGAGAAGAATTCAAATGCACCACAGAAAAGGACTTTCAGTTTAAGAATGTTCTGGCAATATATTTAATGACTCTGTAAAAGAAAGAATGGCCTATCCCATTCTGTGCTTGGTTTGGGTGGTCAACTGCTGACTTGGACTGGGGATATTGTTAAGCAGTGGAAAGAACACTTTTAGGATTTCCTTAAGTCACCATGTCTACCCTTGAGGAGGAAAAATGTGCCCCTTTTCCACTGGCTCTACTACAGAAGCCCCACTCTACTCAGTCTGGCTTGGCTCGGCTCTAAAAGAAATGCATCGTGTTTCCACCGGCCAGTTTGGTCGGTAGCAGAGGAACGCCTCCTTGTGTTGTGGGGGATGGGGGGGGCTGGGGGGAGGGGGTGCTACCGAAACTTTGGACAACGTTGGCCCTGTGTTGTTGCTGTTTTTTAAACTTATGGAGATTCTCCTGAGACTTCAGGAAGAGAGGCGCACTGGAAGAAATGCTCTGGATGCCGCGATTGTTGCGCAGAGTAGGACAGCTGTTATCCGTCGGAGATTTCAGGCTTTACAGCGCCTTCAGCTGGGGGACAGACGGCATAAACGTTGCAGGGTAAGCTAAAGCTGTTGTCCATATTTCTACTGTTCGCTCTTTATGCTTGCATCTGGCCACGTCCACGACCAATGAGTGAACAGGAGCTAAGCTTGTGCCACCCACGAAAGCAAGTCCGGCCCGGCTGGCCCTACTCCGAGGCAGGGACCAAAAAAGCAGTGACCGGCCTTGAAAAAATGCTGATGGAAATGCGCACAAAGCAAGCCGAGTAGAGTGGAGCCGGGACCTTTAGAGCCGGTGGAAAAGGGGCATTGGTTTATTACCTTGACACAGGTTGCCATGGTAGTTACAAAACCTCCTTGGTAGCAAGATACCAGAAATGGATGAGATTCACCCTTAGGTGCTGATCACTCTGCATGTTGTTCAAGAGTGGAGAAACAAACTGTAGTGGTGGTCCCAATTTATTGATTTAGGGACTACAGAAACACCAGATAACTCCCAATCCACAAATTATTCCTTCCCAGACTCTGTTTGCATCAACAGCCCTCTGCAAAGGGGGAGGATTTTACCTAAATGAACCAACCTAAGGATTTACACCCTTTTCTAAGACCTCTCGGCTCCAAAGATAAAATCGAGGTGTCAAATATTACTACTTTGGAAGAAATTTATATCCTGAGAACCAACCCTCAAAAGTGGTCTGGTTAACATCAACCAGACGACAGCACCCTGAGTCCCTCTTAGTATAGTTTGGACTATATTATCTAATGTGGACTTTCTAATCTGTTCAAAATAAGATTCTGGACTGCAACCCTAATGTTAAAATGTGATATTGTGCTAACATTGTTTTTTTTTTCTCCTTTCTAGTTACGAGAGCAACCACAGTGTGACAGATTGTGACCTCTGTGACTGATTTTGCCTAACTAACCACTACAGGGCTTATGTCAGAAAACACACTGGTCATCAGTGGGGTTTGAAGATTTACTGATGAACGATGTATTCATTACAGAACAGAGCAGTTTCTGAAAATAAAGAAATAAAGATCTAATTCACTATTGCAGTAAATTAAATATAGAAAATAAACAACAGTGAATAAAACTATGCATCAGTACTAATATTGTTTGTCATAAATAATGCTTTAACCTGAACAATGTGGTATATTAACTGAAAGTACTCTGACAAACAGCTCAAGGCTAACAGCTCAGGGCTAACAGTTCAGTTAGCTTTAAAGCTAAATCACGATTGTATTTACTGAAAAAAACTGATGTTTTAAAGGTTGCAAACATACACTAAAACTAAATAACACCATAAGAAGTGATGAGTAATATCCACACATTCATATCCCGACTGTTTACACTACTCACATCGTCAGTGACTGCTGCATCGCTCTAAACCAGGGGTGGGCAATCCTGGTCCTGGAGGGCCACCATCCTGCAGGTTTTACTTGTTTCTCTGCTCCAACACACCTGATTTAAATCAATGGGTGATTAACAGGCTTCTGCAGAACATGAAGAGGTGATTTAACCTCTGAATCAGGTGTGTTGGAGCAGAGGAACAAGGAAAACCTGCAGGATGGTGGCCCTCAAGGACCAGGATTGCCCACCCCTGCTCTAAACAGATCAGGTGAAGAACGCGAAGAAGGAAGAGGAAACTGCTCAAGACACCTTCAAAATAAAAGCATGAATAAGAAACATTGACAGCTTGAAGAATTATTAACACACGGGTTCTTATTTTAAAAACTAGAGTCACACGTTTCATCTTTAATGTTTTTATGTCTATATGTTTTCTGTTCTGTTTTCATTAATTTGCATTATTAATGTTATTTCACTGTAATATGGTACATGTGTAAGTAAAACCCACTTAGTACCTCTCATCAGGTTACAAGTGTATCAATATATGTGTTTTACAGTGCTAATAACTATGATTCATTGAGTTCTTAAGGATCAACTTCCTGTGAGAAGACTTAATTTAATCACTGATCGAGTCTGCTACCCCTTTTGCTTATTAAATTTAATTTTGAGGCAGAAAAAGAATGCAAAGATCTAATCAAGTTTAGTTTTCTCCTCTCTCCTTTGCGCACAAGTGTAAAAACTCCCCCTCTGAGGACGAGTACTGCTCATTGGCTAAATGACCACTGAAACTCCTGCCTTCTTTTGAGAAACATGACTCTGACTGGATTATCGGCATACAAAGCCCAACCCCCGGCTTTGTTTAAAAAGTCTAGCGCAACTCTCTCCAGGGGTCTCATCACTTCTTAACTTTTTCTCTCTTCTCTCCACTTCGCTTTTGTTTTGTTTTCGTGTTGTTTTGTTTTTCCGTGTTGCTGACTTCATCATATTTTCGTTTTGAACCAAATTTTTGTTGTTAAGAAGTTTTTTCGTTTATTTCAGTGGTCGACATTGGCATTAGCTTAGGAAGTGAGTTAAATGAGCAAACAGTCAGAGCCTTTATTAAATTCCACTGGGTCGTCTTCATGAGACTCTTTACCCCAGCCTAACCATCAAACCAGCTTTGAATGGTCATCCAAGGGTCGTTCACCTGCCTGCCGACGGTTTGGACCACAGGAACCAGCCAAAGGTTCGACTCAGTTCCTGCTGATGGAAAGTGCCCTTGAGACAACATCTTCTGGTCACCTTTCTCCCGCCGTGGTCTAAAAGTTCCTGGCTGGTTCCGACAAACAGCAGCCAGACGGATCCTTCTCTTTGTAGGATAAACTCTCTGAATCGTTTGCTGGTTTGCTTCTGAATGGTGCTCCGAGCTGGTCTATAGAGTTAGTCTCACTTAGATGTATTTATTTATAGATTTATGTAATATTTCCCTCTTTTGAGAGGGTGGTGCCCCGAGATATTATAATTTATGAATTATTAACAATTCAAATGTCTCCATCTCATAATTAAATATATCCTTTCCTCTACACCTCCCCTATAGTTTTAATGACCTGCAAAAAATAACTGCCCTAATGTAATAAACTGTGAAATTAAAACTGGTTAATAAAATAAAATATTGATAACAGGAAGTGTCATTACTATTTTATATGAACACTTTCATTAAACTCACCTAACCAGCCACAAGGGAGCACAAGCCAGTGTATCTCTTGTGCCAGTCCCAAGCCCAGGTAAATAGTGAGGGTTGTGTCAGAAACCCTTTTGCCAAAACTTACATGCAAGTTCATCTAAGCGACACCATATCGGATCGGTTGAGGATCGGGTTAACAACGACCATCGCCTGTGCTGTTGACATACAGGGTGTCGGCAGAAGTTGTGCTACTGTTAGTTGAAGAGCATGAGGAGGGAAACATGCCAGGAGACAGAAGAAAAATAGGAAAGTCAAGAGTGCAGGACTGAAGATGGCAAGTCTAAATGTAGGGACAATGACAGGCAAATGTAGAGAACTGGCTGACATGATGCAGAGGAGGAAGGTGGATGTGTTGTGTGTAAAAGAGTGTGAAGGGCAGCAAGGCTTGCAGCATTGGAGCAGGGTTTAAGCTGTTTTACCATGGTGTGGATAGGAAGACAAATAGAGTAGGGGTGGTCATGAAGGAGGAGTTAGCAAGGAATGTAGCTGAGGTGAAAAGAGTGTAAGATAAGGTGATGTGTCTAAAGGTAGAAGTAGAAAGTCTGATGTTCAGTGTGGTCAGTGGTTATGCTCCACAGATTGGATGTGATGTAGAAGAGAAAGAGAAATTCTGTAAGGATCTTGATGAAGTGATAGAGAATATTACCAGGAAGGAGAGAGTGGTGATTGGAGCAGATCTGAATGGACATGTTGGTGAAGGAAACAGTGTAGATGAGGAAGAGATGAGCAGGTTTGGTGTCAAGGAAGGGAACCAGGAAGGACAGATGGTGGTGGATTTTGACAAGAGGATGGAAATGGCTGTAGTCAAAATCTATATCTAAAAGAGGGAGAAACATGGAGTGGAAGCAGGAGTGTGCAGACTACATTCTGTGGAGAAGAGGTAACCTGAGGGAGATTGTGGGCTGTAAGGTTGTGGCAGGGGAGAGTGTGGCCAGACAGCATCGGATGGTGGTGTGTAGGATGAGTGCTCTGGTGATGAAGAGGAAAAAAGTAAAGACAGAGAAAAGGACCAAATTGTGGAGGTTGAGGAAGGAAGAAAGTTATAAGGAGTTCAGAAAGGAGCCGTTAAAGGCTTTGGGTGGTAAGAAAGACCTGCCAGATGACTGGGCTACTATAGCCACAGAGATTAGAGAGACAGGTAGGAAGGTACTTGGTGTGTCATCTGGACAGAGAAAAGATCATAAGGAGACCTGGTGATAGAATAGTGAAGTGTAGGAAGTTATCCAGAGGAAGAGGTTAGCCAGGAAGAAATGAGACAGTGAGAGGACTGAAGAGAGTAAACAGGAATATAGGGAGATGCAATGTAGGACAAAGAGGGAGGTAGCAAAGGAAAAATAGGAGACATACGATGAGTTGTACAAGAGGGTGGACACTGAGGAGGGAGAAAAGGACTTCAATCCAATAGAGGGGCCAGGCTGGAAAGAATGTGCAGCAGGTTAGGCTTGTTAAAGATAGAAATAGTAATGTTCTAACAAGCAAAGAGACTGTTATGAAAAGATGGAAGGAGTACTTTGAGGAGCTAAAGAATGAAGAGAATGAAAGCGAAAGAAGAGTAGGTCATACAAATTGTAGACTGTTTCAAATGTAAGGCCAGAATGCATAACAAAAAATAAGTCATTGTAAAAGAAAAATTCAACATAAAAAATTGCATTGCCTTTGAGTTCAATCCAAATCATTCAAATAAAAAACAAAAATAAAATTAAATAGAAATTAAATAAAAATAATGATGAATGAAAAAAAACTTTTGGCCCTAATATGGAGGGTCTGGACATATTTAGAACTTTTTTAATGCCTAAAACTGTCGGGTGTGGTGTAGAGTGTGAGTTTTAAAGACAGTAGGTAATAAGGAGAAGTGGGCACAGGTGAGTGATTACAAACTCAGAGCAGGCGAAGATGGGCGTGGCAGGTAAACAAATGATAGGGTGAGGATAAGTGAATGATGACAAGAATGCAAAGAACACAAGGAGCAAAAACTGAATTAAGACAAGACTAAACATTAAGACAACCAGATAACAAAATAAAAGAAACAATAAACCCAAACTGAAACATGAAAATAACATTAACCCCAAATCTTTACAAAAACTGAGATTTGTAATTTGAAGTGAACGACCGTCAGGTAGTACCACATCAAATTTTAGCTGAATATCTATAAATAAATAAATAACTGGTTCATAGCCATTTTTGTGTAGGCTAAAGTCAATAAGCTGCGGTGGCCATGTTGAATTAGGTTGACTCCAAAGAGTAAGTCAGTTGTACAGTAGATGTCACCCAATATTTAATACCTGTGTCAATAAAATCTGTGCAGTGGTTTATGAGATTGTTAACAGAGAAAAAAAATAGTTGATTTTTTAACAGTTAGTGTTTCAAGCAAAGATGTTCAGTTAGTGCTCAGCATATAATTAGGAATTAATTTCAGCTACTGCAAAATAAAGTTTTAGCTTAACATACTGTATGTAAAACTGTCAAAAGGACACAGGCAAAAAACAAAACAAAACTGCTTTTTGATTTAGTAATTTAATAATTGTAATAATCAAAAACAGAATAATTTAGATATTAAACACAATTTAATACTTAATATATTTTTGGTTTAATTTTTTGTTTGTTCAAGAAAAGTGTGGGTAGTGAGAGGTCACACCCCATTCTAAAATTTATTATCAGAACTAAGTGGATTCCTCAACAATCCGAGGAGTGGCAGAGAGCTTTTATCTTAACCACTGTATGGGAATTTTTATTTTAGATCATTTCAGTAGTTTTTTGTCATTTTTTGCACATGAACTTTTTTCTCACATTAACAATCAACACTTTCTCATATCAGCACAACACTTCAAAGCTGTGCTGATATGCACTGGCTTCACAAGATTCACGTAACAAATTCCGTCTCTCTGTGGATTCAGCTGTGCATCTGATAACACATCCACAGAGAAGCATTTTGCAAGTGCTTTTGAGGGGTGTAAAATTTTGGCTACACATGATAACAAGACTGCAGCAGCTCTTTCTTTTCTTACCTTACTGATATAATGTGTTTTTAGCCTTCATACAGTCGCTTTTTCATTCTTTTTTATTTTTTGTAATTTATTGTTATTAATGGTCCTGATGCAGAAACACGATGCAGCTTTATTAATATTTGGCCATTATCTTTCCGTTCCTGTAAATCTTTGATTACCTACTTCTTCTGCAACTTTGGAAAAGCCTGTACAAGGAATGCATCAAAATGTGATACATCTTATAGCATAGACATGATTTGCACAACACTGCTGAAAAAAAATTCCCTTTAGACAACAATGGGATTTGAATGAAATGAGTGAGGAAACCCAGCTTATAGATCAGACATACTTCACAGTAGAAACATCATTCAAAGTTTAAATAGGTCACAGTGGCACTATCAGGACTTTCAAGCTATTCAGTGAAGGGCATGAATAAACCCAAGAATAAAAAAGAAAGTTAAACAATTTTAATAACATTTGTACAATAAATGTCTTGGTTTACTTGTCTATAATATAACATGAGCATGTTTTTTTATGTTTTCAAGCTGAACAGTGCATTGAAAAAGTCATTTTGTGTCAGGAACAATTAAATCAATTTTTTTTGTGTAAGGTCTTTGAGCAAAATTTCTTGTACATGAGGTATTCAGTAATCGTGTCAAAATCCTCAGACCATTAAAATAGATATAAGCATAAGTCCAAATAGACTGCTTGGTCAATCCATCAGAGTTGTACTTGTGGTTAGTGGGTGTTTTCTTTAAACCTGCCAAGTGTTCTAGCTGACATCAAGGCTAATTTAAATAAGAGGAGTGGAGGTAAAGCTGGCCCACTGCTTTTAGCTACTTTGAAGATGGAAACAGGTGGATTTAATGTTGTAGAGTTGTTATAGGTGCCTTTTTCAAGACAAATGCACAATAAAATTATGAACTTTGTTTGAAAAAAACAAAAAAACATTTCTGACAATTTTGTAGAAGTTAGACCCAACAATGCAGAAAAACACAAAGGAGCTTCAGGAAAAGACACTAAAAGTATTACTGAACTCAAAAGTTCAGTAATAGTGGAAGCCTCACACAATGCCAAAACAACAAAAATGGAGAATAGGAGAATATAAGGACCAACAATGGGAAACACCTGAGTGAAGGCAAACAGGAGCAGGTAAGAGTGGACAGGGCAGGAGCTGAGGAGAAAATACCTTCAGTGAGGGAACAAACTGAGTGACAGGAAAAACACAGGAAGAAAACTAAACACAAGGACAAAGATAAACACAAAACTACACAAAAGTAACGAAAACCACAAATCCTGATACTTTTAACCTTTGAAAAGTGAGGTGTTTCGTTAGCTGCTGGGAATAGAAAAGGCTATGGCTGCGTTCAAAATGTTCACTTGTTCACTCAGTCACTCATTACATCCTGGTCACTGTATAATATACTATATGGTGTTTTTTATTACATTTCAAACACTACTCCAACATAGTGTACATGATAATTATGCACCCAGAATTCATGTTAACAAGATACACTAGAAGACACATCTGAATGTGACGTGATGTACTACATAATTTTGCTAGTTTTGGCTGAGAAAATGTAATTAAAATAATCTGTTTTCATAACACTGGTATAAAATTTATTCACACATTCTTTTAAACTGTTTTGGTGGATTTTATTTTTTACAAAATCATGGATTGCAGCTGTAATTATACAAGAACCTTTAATATATTTAATTATATAGTTATTGTTGTTTTATGCCTAATGCTCTTTCTGATGCAACCTTTGCTTGAACTTGCAGCCTCAGGATATAAAATATTAAATTATTATCATCTATAAACGATTTCTGTACTGAATAACTTTAAAGTTGTAGTACATGTGTAAATATTAAAAACAAGCCAAACAATATTGTACCGGTCACAATGCATCTAGCTTAAATCATAGCATTTCTTGAAAATATTTCATACTTAGAGTTAAACATTTAATATAAAGGATCAGTTCACATTTTCTAATCATCTATATGAGAAAAGTCTAGAAAATGAAAGGCATTTTCAGTGTGCCTTAAACATCATAATGAGTGTCAACATTACTTTTAATTAGCGTGCTGTATCTGCTCAGTCCGCAATGTATTATAGCCTTTTTTTCACAGATGTTGCATACATCCCAGCTGTGATGGGCACATCATGACACTGCTAACTGTTTTTTTTTTTTGACACTTTTAACAGTTTATTTTTTACACATTAGCAGTTTAGGTATTATGATTTCAAGAGATTTTACCAAGAACTGCAAAGATGTCACACACCAACATTTGAGCTGTATACAGTTTCTAAAGATTTTTATAGATTTGACACCATTTATACAATTTAGAGATACAAATATACACTATTTCATCTTATATTACTCGGTGTGTCTCTCACTGCTAAAAAACGTAATTTTCTCTTAAACTCCTCCAGAGTGCAGGGTGTGTCTGCCCAAACTCTCATTGACTTCCACTGTATTTCAGCAACATAATTTTCTCTTCTAGACTGAAAGTGAAGTGTCTTTAACTTGTCATTACATTAACTATCATAAATCAGAAAAAGTTTGTATATATCCTCTCAGCAAGAACAGGACGTTTATGATACATTCGAAATACATTTTAAACTCTGAAATCTGTACTCAGATAGCCATGAGGAATGTTTCAACTTTGTGTTGTGTGTGTCTACAACAGCAGTTTTACCACAATCAGATTATTGTGTCCCTCCTCAGCTGAGGAAGTACTTTTTCAAAGGAAAATTAAGTAGGAAAAAACACCTGCTACTGAAGGAAATATGATAGACAATTTACTGCTGATTGCACTATAATTACCAACTAAAGTAAGCATGTCTGAAATTTTGCACTTGACAAGTTAGTAATAAATGTTGCAAGTGAAAGGTACATCTGGAAGCCCTGGCATGTGGTGAAAGAGTGAGAATTGCTTCACTTTATATTCTATATTGCCAGTGTTATATTTTATTACTGGCAATTCAATCAAACAAACCAAAAAAAAAAAAAACAGTCAAAGGTGATCCATCATGCCAACTTCACTTTTTTTGCATTTTTTCTGCTTCCATTGGGGTATCTAAATGGCTTACACTTATATAGTGCTTTATCTAGTCCAAGGACCCCAAAGCGCGTTACACTACAATCATTCACCCATTCATCCACACATTCACACACTGATGGTGGTAAGCTACATTGTAGCCCCAGCTGCCCTGGGGCGGGCTGACAGAAGTGAGGCTGCCAATCACACCGGTGCCACCGAGCCCTCTGACCACCACCAGTGGGCAAGGCGGGTGAAGTGTCTTGCCCAAGGACACAACAGCTGAGACAGCCAGAGCGGGGGGCTTGAACCAGCAACCCTCCGATCACAAGACAAACCCCTACCTCCTGAGCCACTGCTGGCCCATCTATTGCTTCTAGAAACAGTGCAAGTGCAAAAAAAAAAAGAACCTAAAAAATCATCCAGCCGGTATTTGACAATAAGTAAATGTTTTCTGGTGTCTGTAAAACGACCTGTTTCAAAAACCTTGGAATTGTTGTGTCACAATCCTCATTACCTAGCAACCCCAAGCCAAGCCCAGCCCCTCACCTAGCAACCCAAGTGAAGCGCCACCCACTTCATTACAAGAAGACCATCATGTTAGCTCTGCTGGTTGTACCGCTGAACAATATCTGCTGGAAAAGGAAAATGTTTTGTTGTTGACTGAAATATAGAACATGTGTTTATGCATGTTCTCCCTGTCACGGAGAACAGAGCTGTGTGGCAATGTCCCCGCTATATTTCCAAAGAAAGTTGTAGTTTGAACAGCTCAGCTGTCCCAGAAACATGTCTCTGGTAAAGTCAAGGCAGGTTTGTCTAAACTAACATTAGAACTAGGTTAATAAAAGAGAAAAAAAGTTGGGAGAAAAATAAATAAATAAAACTGATCTTTACCAGGCGGCTGTCCGGACACTTTTTGGGTTTGGACCTGCTGATTGCTGGTGTTCCGATCCACGACCAGTTGGGTTTTAGACCCACTTATTGCCATTCTCCTAGTTGACAAATGTCGGTTTTGACCCACTTAGTGGGTCAAAACCGATATAAATGTGCATCAGATCTGCAGCATTTATTACTTCAGTGAGTTTTTATGTTTCTTTATAAAAAAGAAAAAAAATCCATTTATGTCTATTGTATGAGCTTCCACTGGTCATCCAACTTGCTAACTGTCAAAATTAGAGCTACAGACCTTTTAAGTGTCTGTAGAAGAAGAAAGAATAAGCAAGAAAGCTGTGGGGAAGATTCATTTTTAGCATATCTCCAATTGCTAATAAGAAACCACAGTGAATTGATTATAGGTGATGATCCTCAGTGTGGGTAATCCCCCTCCGCTCTCTTTTTTATTATTAAAGAACAGAATAATCAAAACAAAGTACAGTGATATTTCTTCCTGAACCGCGTGACAGTCCTGAACATGCTGAGGTTAAATCACCATCAAGTGGCTTGTATATAGCCCAAATGCTGTATCTGCAGCCTGTTCAATTATACTCTCAAATCAAAGGAGAACTTAATCAAGAGCTCCCATCTCATTATACTTGAGAACATGTCTTGTCTCCAAATGTACAATCATGCTACTGAGCAGTTTTATTGAATTATGAGGAACCTGGTTGGCTCCCAACAGCTACCACTGAAGGAGGAGTGACAAAGGAGCAAGTGACAAATGTACACTGATTAGCCATAACATAATCACCACTGGCAGGTAAACTGAGTAACATGGCTCGTCTTGTTTTCTCATTTTCCTTTCCTTGTCTGTTAGCCATCAAAGAGAGGTTATGAAGACAGTTCATAGTTTTAAGCTCTTAGGAGTTACCATCACAGAAGGTATCTTCTGGACTAACAAAACCTCATCATTAGTGGGCAAAGCACTAGAGCAAACCTCCTTCAGAAGCTCCCGATTCACATATTTAGTTGAACAATAGAAACCATGTTGACAAGTTACATGATTGCCTAGTTTTACAGTTTCACTAAAGAGTCCCAAAAACTCTTTTCAGTTGTAAATATGGCACAGATGATTGTTGGCACCCCACAACCAGCAGATGAGCTCCTACACAGAAATTGCTGTTTGAAAATAGCAAAAAAAACACGACATCATGAAGCACATCACCTACCAAGGAAACAACTTCTTGAAGGTCCTACTATCAATACAAAGCAATCAGGACACACACAAACAGACTTTAAAAAACTGCTTCTTCTCACCTGCTAAAAGACTGTTTACCACTGAGTCTATCAGTGTGTCTAGGAAATGGAATGTTTTTCCCAGGAATGCTCATGTTCTATAATCCAGAGCAATGACTGTTGTTGTGGTCAGTGCATTTTTGAGCTCAGCCCTGAACCCAGACAGACAGGGCTGGGGTAGGGGGGAAATGATTTAAGTGTGCTGAGGAGCTTAATCAGTGAATAATCATATCAAAAGTAACTTAATCAGTAAAAAATCATATATAGAATGATTTAAGTGTGTTCATATTAAAAAAGATTTAATCAGTAAATAATCACATATAGAATGATTTAAGTGTGTTCATATTAAAAAAGATTTAATCAGTAAATGATCATATTTAAAAATGATTAAAGTGTGTGATTAAAAGTGTGAATGATCAATGAGCATTATGTGACAGTATTAATGGTTGTGAAGAGACCACAGCTTAAAAAGGGAGTCAAAAGGTTAGGAGGGAAGAACACATTTAAGAGAAAAAGGGGTTAAGTTGGGTTACATAACTTGTCCAGGTTGCTTACAAGATAACAGGGTAGGGACAGGTTTATGTAACTTCTCCAGGTTGCTCAGTTGATAGAGTAAAAAGTTAGGGTTTTTCCAGAAGCTATGGAATTTGACAAGTCTAGCATCAGATAATAAGATTTTAGTATAAAATATGAGTCTTATTAAAAATTGGTAAGTGTTTTATAGTTTATTTGACACTATATCATATCTGTGTACAGGTAAGGAAAAACAAAAAGAATAAAGTTGAAAAAAAGCAGAAGTTAGAGCAGCAGCTCAGAAAAAAGAGGAAGTGCAGTTGGAAGATAAAAAGTAAAACGGAACAGAGTGAGTTGGGTTCTGAAGACGCGGTGGGTCCATCAGTATTTACGGGCGTTCTGATTATTTTAGAAGTTATAGCTGTCAAAAACTGAACCTAAAAGCTCTGATTTATCATCCAACCACTGCTCACTTCAACCTGGAGTCAGGCCGGGCCAGATTTTTATAATTCAAAAGCCAACTTCTAAGTCTGAGACAGAAGAGAGGTCCGTTTGGACTGATTTTTACCCACACATTCTCCGTCTGAGGGGTAAACAATCCTGACAGAAAACAATGGTAAGAACTGTTCCCTAATACATCCTAACCTAAATTGTTAAATTTTGATAAGAATGTAGCTGTGGTCCTAAGTGTTAAGTAGACTTGATTGGTTTATATCCTATGCAAAGTTATCTGATTGATTTATGCTGTATCTGTCAAAGTTAAATTTAACTCCTTTCTTTAATTTTTTAAACTGCTATGCTGCCTTTAAGACTAATAAAAATTTGCAAAGCATATTAAAAGACAAAACATGGTGATTCTATAATATTATTCTAAGTATCTCTGTGGCACTTAACACGTTTTTCATGGGATTATCATCATTTTACTGGGGTTTTTCATAAGATTTTCAACATTTTACTAGGGGTTTTCCATAAGTTTATCATCATTTCATTGGATTTATTTACAAGATTTCATCAGTATTACTGGACTTTCCACATGAATATTCATCAGCATCACCGGATTTTACGAGATTTTCAACAGTTTCACTAGATTCTCTCACGAGTCTTTGGATCATTAATCAATTTCACCAAGAGTTTCCACCAGATCACAGTTACAAGACCCAAGAAAAGGGATGACACTTATGGAAGCATTTCCACCAATATTCCTAAGTCTACCTGAGTCAATTCACTAGAATATTCACCAGTATTTTTTGGAGGTTTTGCAAAAGTGGGTTCAGCACAGTGATTTATTAAAATATCACCCTGAGATCTTATTTTCCAGGATCTCGAAAACAACCAGACTAAAGTCGGGGTTTGGACGGTCGTTAACCTGGGAGCTTGATTGATTATTTGTTCTCAGTTGTTGAATGATTTTTCCTTCAAGGGAAGCAGGGTGGATCCCAGGGATGAAGTCCGTAATTTTGTCTGGATCAACCAACCCCCACAGTCACCTTATCTAATACCAGCTGTAGTGTAATTGAGTAATACCCGGGCCTGTGGCTGTTTTTTTGTAACTTTTGGAGGTAAGCTGAAGGGAACAATTCCCGTCAGACGACACAGTAAATAGCTACTGGTTTTTATCTTGCTTGCTTTTTTTATTTAGTGTTTTTTGTATTTTTATATTGTAGATATTGTCTGAGGCACTATGACAAGTGCATAATATTCAATGCAATAATATATATATTATTATCAAAACTGTTTGCTGCTGATTTTACCTTTCTCTGTGTCCTTAGATTGAGCACAACTGTGTATTCTATTTAGAATTTAATGCTCAGTCATGGGGAAAAAGTTCACCTTCTTTCAGTTCTAAGGTTCTAAATATCAGGACAAAATAAAAATGATCTAGGGCAATATGTACAAAGACTTGCATGAATTTTCTACTGAAACACCCCATACACAAAAATTGAGACAACAATGTACGCACAAAAACATCAAAATGTACAAAATTGTGAGTATGTTCAAACCCAAGCACATTTTCAATGTAAATAAAAGGAAATGTGCTCTGCATGTGTGATTTTCAGTTCCTCATAATTAACAATAATACCTACATATGAGAAGAAAAAAAAATCGGGAAATGTAAGTTAGAGACGCTCTAAGATAAGCTAGTGGGCATAAAAATGTTGTATTTGGCATACTGGCATTAGTGACGAGCGCAAGAGGTATGACAGTGTGTGTGAAGCTGCTAGGCTAAGAGCAGCACACACCAGCAAAAGTAACAAAAAATGGTCAGACAAGGCGTAAGTGAAGCACACTTAAACCACTTGGTGCGATATAGCTCAAGACAAAAATATCTTGACCTTTTAACTACACAAGAGGTTTAGTTATTTCTGGTTTTGTTCCATAATGTGCAAATCACTTTATTGATTAAATCTATTATATATATAAGTAGTAATATATTACTTATTAAATATTCTCTGACATACAGACATTTGAGAAATGTAATGTACTTATGCACAGTAGCACCTTTCTAGCAAACCAGGCCATTCAAAGTGCTACAACACAATATGTGCCCTCATTTACCTATCCACACACACATACATCCATACAGCACTCTACTGAATTTCTACAAAGCTAATCTGAATAAATCAATCTATAAAGTGTAATCACTGCTTTAGATCACATTCATACACTGATGGGACACACATTGGAGGCAATGAGGGGTTCAATGTCTTGCCCAGGGACCCCTCAACATGTGGCATACTGGTGGAATCGAACCACCAACTATCTCATTGACAACTGCTCTAACCACTGATCCACAGCCACCCAAATGAAATCTAATATGAACTGTTTAATGGACTAGATAGATAGATAGATAGATAGATAGATAGATAGATAGATAGATAGATAGATAGATAGATAGATAGATAGATAGATAGATAGATAGATAGATAGATACTGTGGGACTTCCAGATAGACTGACAAACAGGTGATGTCTAACCAACTGGACATTGTGATGATTGACAAGATACATAAGAAAGCAGTGGTGATAGATGTAGCAATCCAAAGTGACTGTCACATCAGGAAGAAGGAGCAAGAAAAGCTCAAGAAATACCAAGTGCTGAAAGAGGAAAAAGAGAAGTTGTGGAAAGTCAAGGCCTCAGTGGTAGCAGTGGTCATCGGAGCACTTGGTGTTGTGACTCCCAAACTGGAAGAGTGGCTCCAACAGATCTCCAGAACAACCTCAGAGATCTCTGTCCAGAAGAGTGCAATGCTAGGAACAGCTAAGATACTGCGTAGATCCCTCAAGACTGAACCCGAGCTTGAAGTGAAAATGGAACCGCCCATGCGGGAGGGAAATTTTATATATATATATACAGGGTTTCCCGCAGTGTATTATAAGCCTTGCGGCCCACCAGGCTTTGATGACTCAGCCGTCGCTTGTTTATTATAAATACGTCATTTTTTATACACATTTTTTCCCACCCGCACTCAAGCACGTACTTCTTTGTTACATTGAAAATGCTGACTTTCAGCTCAACATAGCTATGAACCAGAAAATCTCACTTCAAAGTTTATCCATGAGGTGTGTCCAATAATTGTTTTCACATCATTAACAGTTTCGCAGCAGACCTTCAAAATGTTACCAATGGAGCAAAACCTGTAGAAAAATGCGGATGCCAGCCCTGAAGTTAATGTATGGCTGTGCACTTTGCCATGGTCATTTCATCATTTTTTGTCGTACGTCTGAGGGTTTGTGTGAAAAAAAAGGCATATGCTACATATGTTTGTGTACATGAGACCCCAGGCGTTTACCACGCTCTAAAATTATTCTAATTTAACTTCAAGTGTACAAACACACACAACTTGTCATGTCATAATTTATTTTTAAAAATGAAGCTACAATAATCAGTGGATGTAGATCTAAAACTGGTTAACTTTGGAGTCAACCCAATTCAAAATGGATCGGTCATTTGTACATTTATTGAGCTAAAATAGAATATGGTAGTAGTTGAGTGTACCTTACAATAAATAATTTGAGTGCTGCACATTGCATGCCATCTACAATGATTAGCTTAGCCACAATACTGAGCTAAAGTTTTGTGTGGTATTAGGTGAGAGTCTTGTTCAACACATACTCTGAGTGCTAACATGGCTGTTTCTTCTCATCATCATTTGCAATTAGTTCATAGTTTAAAACTATTGTATGAACGGGAGCAGGTAATATGTATTCCTTCAAGGAATATGAAATAAAACGGCTCAGCCTTTTTTTTAACACAACTGTTTTTATCAACTTTATCAAGACATTTTATCACAAAGGGTTTCATGTTTCAATGTGCAGGATGTGTTTCTTGTGCAAATGCTGTGTCAGCATTCACACTATTATTTTCCTATTTATTTCTTTTTAACGTTTTTTGCACTATAACCACATCAGCATACTTTTATCTATTTCATTTATTCAGGTATCAAAACATTCAGCTTCTTCAAGACATGGTGCAAATTTTTTAATTCACAAGAGTAGTAGTATGATGAGAAGTATTTGGAAACTAAAACACTATGATGTTAGTTCATATTTGAGGACTACAGATTCCGAGCAGAAGACTCAGGCTCCCTACACATGGGAAGCACCGTGTGGTGTGCGCCCTGTGGAGTATAGAGTAGTGGAGAAGGCTCGACACCTAAAAACAAAAAGTTGGGATCTTGCAAACCTTTTTGTGGGATTTCACAAAACAAAAGCCTTGGAATCTCACTAAAATTCATTTATCTTTTTTAACCTCCATGCCCTTTGCAAAGCTCAGTAGGTTGTAATATTAGTGGTCTCAAAGTTAAGGTCAACAAAAGTGCATATTACCATGCAGCGCCACAGAAGCTCAGATCAATGGCATCTCAGTTGGTTCATTAATCTGTGCGTGGCTTTCCGACACGTGGCCCACTTTGGCCACTTACTGCCCATCAGCAGTGCATGGAGCTAAAGAAGCGAGTGTTCATCACGGCCCTGTCACGTTCACTCCTGCCTCCTGCTTTCTTCCAGCTTAATAAGCAGAGCTGCATTTTCAGGGATCTAATCAAATGCACCTAACAATGTGGACATATGTATGGGTCAGGTCCAAATACAGAGCCTCCCTCCTGCTGCTGTTGCAGAGAATAACATGGGATTCCTTTTAACTGCAAGGATGCAGGAAGGGTGGGAATCTGCTGTGAAAGCAAAAGACTGCAATCATTACATCTTTACCTTCTTCATAATGAAGTTTTTCTTTGTTATAAATGTAATTATGTGAATGCAGAATTCCTGTTATTTAATTTTTTAATTGTGTGCGTGTGTGCGAATATCAATATATCAATCTTCCTACTTCTGCATATTTTTTAAAATTTTAGGTATTCTTATATAAAAAATGGTGAGCTCATTCAGATCGGCGCTGTGACTTTGGGGTTTTGCCACTTATATTTTATAAAGTATTTAGCTTAGTTCACAAATATTTTACCATAGAAATACACTGACATCTCATAAGTTCCTTCAAATACATTGTTCTCTTTGAAATCTGCTTCAGTATAGCTAACCTTTTGCTACTTTTAGCTACCATTTTGCATCTTTTAGTTTTTAGCTTACTATCTGCTACATTTACCTTTTAGCTAGCCCTTAGCTACTTTTAGTTTGTTTTGTTTTTTTGTTACTTTTAGCTTTTAGCTAGCCAGCTGTTTCTACTAGTTACTTTTGGCTAATCTTTTGATACTTTTGGCTTCAAGCTAGCATTTTGTAACTTTTAGATAGTCTTTTGCTTTTTTTAGCTAGCATTCTGCTACATTTAGGTACACAGCAAATCCAGGAGGCCCAGATTAACACTGTCAGATTTGATTTCAACACTTTTAAAGTGTCTATATGGGTCCACACCAGAAAGTGTTAATTTAACTCTTTTTGGAGAGTTGGTACCTTAACTCTTATAAAGTGTCAAATATCAAATCTGCTGGAGTTAAT
>NC_051445.1:28325399-28355990 GCF_001649575.2 Kryptolebias marmoratus
AGTGTTCGAGCTGCTGGTGGAGTTCAGAGTTAAGAAGTAAAGAGTTATTGATTCCATTTTAACACCTCTAGATTTGATACGTAAACACTTTGTTTTAACACTGGATTTTAACTACTAATAATATACATCCCAGAGTTACATAAACAGAATGTAACTCTATAAGTGTAAAATAACTCTGCTTTTGCACAAAGTCTGCTAACACCAAAACATTTAACACTTTTGAATTTGCTGTGTAGCATTCTGCTTCATTTAGCTAGTCTTCTGCTTCTTGTAGCTTTAACAAATCAGTTTTTGAATTTTCTAAAAAGACTGGTGGACCTCAGAAACTGTTGAATATGCTGGCAAATCTCTCACTGTGGCAATCTTGAGAGAGATCCATTTGGATGTGGTGGGCTGACAGAACAAACCACAGAACAGTGACTGGACTGGTGAAACTCACATTTCTCTGCTTTGATATACAAATAGTTCTGCAGAGACTGGGGAGGTTCAGACATGATTGTTGTGGGAGGTAAGGTTCTTAGAACAAATCAGTATATCATTTACGTAGACAAAGACAATGTTATTGATTATGCCCTAATTAATGAACACAAGAAAACTTCGATCTAGAATCTGTGATCCACCACATCCAATCCAAGATCCAAAACCACAAGTCAGGTAATGATCAGAATATAACTTTTAAAAGCCTTACAAATCTAATGGGGGCAAAGAAAGAGGCTTAGCCAATCATACAAACTTGGGCAAACACACTTGAAACATGAACATGAACACTTAGAGAGCTGATACAAGGCTGCAGAGAATCTAGCAGGGAGCAGTGAATGCAGAAGAGTATTTAAGCAGTAGCCAGCAGGGACAGGCAATCAGTTAATCAGCAGCAGAGCTGCTGACAGCAGCAAGTGGAGCATGAACATGATCAAATTGTCACAGTTTAAGTAAAAAAAAAATACTAATAAATGATTTGTCTCCATAAGCACAGAGCTCATTGAAATGCTGCTGCTGGGTGTTTTCCTTTATGAACCTGGTAAACATTGCACATTACTTATATAGAAACACAATTCCATCTTAATTATGTTTATTTTTATAATAAAAACAGAGTAAATCTGTGTACTGTATTGGTCTCCCTTCAAATTCTGTCACCATAGTCCAATCATTTCTGTTTGCATTGGTGTTTCTTGCATGTTTGTTTGCTGCTCTCCAGTTTTACGTTGTTGTCTTGTCATTCAAAAGTCCCAGCCAATGGGAAGCCAGAAATGATCCTGCCATCATTGCTGCCTGATATGCTTGCTTATTTTACTGTAAAGGGTTCCTTTGGATCACATGTATAAAACTCAAGGCCTGTGGGCCAGACCCGGCCCTCGTTAAAATTTTAACTGGCCCCCAAGATAATATTTTTAATGTTAGATCTGGCCTACCAATTTGTGACATATCGAGTGACTGTTGTGGCTCATTTTGCCTTAAAAAACTGAGCTCAGTGCAAATTTCTCATGACAGTGAGCCAACTTAGAAGCCTTGACAAATTAGTTGGAACTTTATAGTAACCTTTGATTTTGATGTGGAAAGAGCAACAGAGAACATTAAATGAAACCAATAAAATGCTTGTTGATGAACTTGCACCCAAGAAAAGATGTCAGGTATTTGACCTGAGTTAAAGTGCATTAAGGGACAAAGAGTCTGTACTTTTTCTTCAGTTTTTCTTATTTCAGTCAGATGTTTTAGATTTTTAGTGAGAGTTTTTTAACCTATTTAATGTATTGGGATAAATGATTTCTGAAAAATAGTAAAAGAAATATTGATGATAAAGCAAAAAAAAAAAATCCATGCAAATGTGTCCTATAAATGTGAATTTTTTTCCCCTGTATTTAGTCAGTTAAATGTGCTCTAAATTCTACAGATATTGTCATTAAAAATATGCAATTTGTGATTTTATTTTCACATGTTACACATAAAAATCAAGGTTCACTGTTTTCTTAAAAGACTAGAAAATGAGATAAGACTTTTTTTCAGAAAAAAATGGCCCTTGGCTGTGATGAAGACTAAATTGTGTAACTGAGTTTGACATCACAGATCTAGGCAATTTTGCCACATCATTAAAAGAAGTTCTCAATATATGTAAAACTGACAATACCATTAGCCTCCTCCTTGTGAATTAAAAGCCTTAATATTTCTAGTAACTTCTATTTTCAAACTGTGACCTGCTAAAATCAGCATTAAAGTCCACGCTACAGGCAGATAAATTATCATCACCTTTTGTCAACGAGGCTTAATTTGTTTTTACCCGAAACAAAATTTGAGATTAAAATCACACTGACTGATGTCAATGAGCTCTACAACACTGGCTTTGGACACATAAAGCAACAAAACAATTAAGCGCATTGTAGGACGTATCAGAGAGCACCCGTACAAATTGTCAACCGCTTAGTTTTGGTGTGGGGAAAGCCAGGGCCAGAAAAGCAGTCTAATCTGAAACAGCTTTTACCTCTAAGTTTAAAGTAAATATGCAATAAAAAATGCTTACTTTTGATGTTTTAAGATTGTGGACAATGAAGATTTTCAAATTTCTTTTGAGCTCTTAACAATACACCAGAAGCTTTAAAACACTACAATGTTTTAAGGTTGTTAAATTCCTACACTTTGTATGCAAACCCAGATAATTGACCAAAACTGCAGCTACAGACAACTGCCTTTCCTTAAGCTGTTGTAGTGTTATAGATCTCTGGTTTGATACCTTCAAATACCTCTCTCAGAAATGAAATGAACAACGTGGAATTGTATAAAAACACACAGTTTATGTAAATGAAAAACAGGGCCTTTCTTCATCAAACTCAAGGTGACATATGAGCCTTCTGTCTGAGGCAGCTAAAAGGTGTGATGAATTAACATCTTTGCCAATAATGCTAAACTGAGTTTTACACCAAACAAATTTTGAATTCAGAATTATACTGACTGATATGCATGATCTCAGCACTTATTTTGGACACATAAAGCCACAAAACTTTTAAGCTCATTGTGGGACCTCTTGAAGAGCACCCATCCAGATCTATTAACTTGCATAGACGGGGTGAGAATATTGAATGAGAATATTGAAATTGAAAAGCCTACCCTACCAGTTTTAAAATGTAGTTTATGTTCTAATATAAAAAAAAGATTTATCATATACATACACACACACAAACACACACACACACACACACATATATATATATATATATATATATATATATATACACTTGAACAAAGAAGTTCAAGTAAATATTTTATTTAAAATTTAAATTAAGTTTTTATTCATTTTTATAAAGAAATGTTTATTTACCTGTAAATAATTTCATGGTTTCAGTTTGACAACAAATCTTTCTTATTTTTCCCACAAAAAAGGGCTTTTTACATTGGTTATTTGTTGTTTCTTAGTTTTAAAGTCTATTTAATCAGTCATTGATAGAACATTACTGTGTTTTACTTTTTTATATATATAAACCAAATACTTTGCAATGGTTAGGGTGTATTCAGCTAAAAAAAACTTTCACAGGGGGTACATCACTAAAAATTAATTGAGAACCACTGACTTAGAAGGTCTGTGGGTGTGGGCAGGGTTGGATTGCAAATTTTGCGGGAGGAGACATACAGTGGGAGTGGGGAGCTGTAATAGTGGGAGAGGCCATGAGTGAGAGTGGGATTAATAAAATTGTCTCAAATGGGGCTATAGTTTGTGGTCTTAACAGCATTTTATTCTGACTATCCTTAGGTTATGAGGCTTCCTAATGAAGTATATACCACCAGACAAACAGCTAACACTGAGTTATCTGCGTGGACATTAAGGTTCTGTACACCTCCACCCTCATCTTACTACTGCTAACCTTGGGTCAAAGCACAGCCACTGAACAATGCAGTTTAAATTCCCAAATCTGCCACTTTCCCAATCTCTATAATATGGTTCTAAACCTGAACATCCCTTGTACATAAATCTTCAGTGGTCCCCCAATTTTCATACTAATTCAAACTGTCTCAATGTACAATATTCTACTCACTTGCAGTACTATTATTTTGGTGTCTGGTCTTTATTTATTCTCCTTGTTAACCCTTTTTAGAACAGCTATTTTCTAATTCTTTTTTTTTTTATTTCTTTGAACAGCCTATAAAGAGCAGTTCAAGACACATTTTATTGTGTGTTCTACTTGTATAATTACACATGTGACATATAAAGATATAAAGATTCTTGAACATCTAATCTCAGTGGCCTGTGGGCTGGCTGTGGCCTCCATAAAGCAGTCAGAGTCCCAAACTGATTTGTCTGAATATAATGCTTAAAATATATACACCAGAGCTACTTCTATACTTTAAGCATCATATTAAGCTTCTAGATGTCTGCTGTTTTCAAACAGACAATCTTTGGTCAGTAATGACATCAGAAAGGGAAGGGGTGGGTAAACTTGTGCACCTGTAAGCAGTTGTCTGATTGACCTATTCATGGGACAAAAGGCAAAAAGGCTGCAGTACAGACAGAAAACAACAGCTAAAGGGGCACTAGCTAAGCTCAAAAAGAGTGCCAAGATGTCTCCTTCAAAACTAAAATGATAGAAAGTAAATCTAGAAATCTGACAGTTTTAAAGCTGATAAATATTACTAGTGGTCCTCAAACCCCCAGTAATTTTTATAAATGGCCAACTTGTGAGTGAAGTTGAATAGCCCTGATCAAAGCCATGCAGCTCCAACTAAAACCTTTCAATTAACAAACATATAAAGACTTTCGTGTGTAAATTTTCAGTATTCTACCTTTTAAAAATAAGACATGGCCAGTCAGTATGTGTGGATATCTAGACTGCTTTGTCATTTCTCGCTGACTAAGACACTTAGCGGTGCCATGACATGTTACTTCTCAGAGAGAAACTGTGGAGGGCTGGGAGCTTTCACCAGTAGAGGGAGGAGAGATTAGCCTAATCGACATTTCTATTAGAGACTTAACCTGTGCTTTGATCATTTCCTGCACTCTCCTTCAGATCAGCCTGAGCAACAGACGGCAAATCTGACAGGCTCTACCCCTCATCACGCCCTCCCCCTCCTTAACTGCACTGACTTATATCCCTCATATCCCTGTTCCCAAGCTCCACAATGATCAAAGAACCCTTTCTGGTGACTGAGGCTTCCATCTGCCTCAACAGAGAAGACTTGAAGAGAAAAGCTGACATACTGTATGTGTACAGTTCTATTGAGTTCATAGACAAAAACCAAATGTGATGTTCTTTTTTTATTTCTGATGCTGTTTCCTTCACAAACTAACTACATTAGAACATAACTTATGTGAGTTCCTCACATACACTGACAAATGGTGACTACTACTAGACACATACATACAAGTACCACAATAAGTGTGCAGTATGAAACAAGCGCAATTTTTTTGAGATGCTTACATGTAAAAGAGAAATAAATAAACAAAAATAAAGCTTGTATTTACTCATACTAGTGATGGGAAGTGTGATTCTTTTTACTGATTTGAGTTTAAATGAATTACTCACCAAAAATAATGTTTTTTTTGAGCCAGTTGAGTCACTGAGTCACATGTGCACGCACAAGCTCTGCTCCCAATCCCCACTGATTCATACTGCTAATACCACTGATTTATAATGGGTAAATTATCCATTTTATTGTAGGCAAAAAGTTAAAAGACCAACAGTTTTCAAAGTGGAAACATGTATTTATTTATTTTTGCTCTAACTTACACACTTATTATTTTTATCTTTATTTTTCTTTCTGTCTTTAAATATAATTGCTTTTACTAATGCACATATAAATTAATTTATTGATTTATATCAAGATGTATTTGATATATTCAAATGTAAATGCATTTATTTTGCACAAATAGTTATTTTTTAATTATTTGCAGTACAGCAGTGAGTCACATACTAGTGTTGAAGTTTATCTTCAGAATAGACTGTGTATCTGAAAATGTATATATATATATATATATATATATATATATATATTTAGACTATTTCCTTTTTCAGACAAACACAACATGTAGTGATTAATTTATTTCTACTGGAGACAATCAGAACAGAATCACAAACTTTCAACTCAACTCGGGTCAGGGAGGGGCTCTTCCAGCTGCTGTAGACATGAGAGGGCGCAGCTCAGTGACTCAAACAAATAGTAACAAAACGAGTCACTCACTCCCTCACTGTCCTGATTCGATCATTTCAGTCAGGAGACATACTTTTTACTTGTGATTCCTGACTTAACCAAATGAGTCATTTGTTTGATTTGTACAGCACTCACAGACCACAACAACAGAGTGATTTGTTTGTTCATTGTTCACAGCAGGACGGTTGGGGGACAGATGTGTTGAAACAAGAACTCTCAGCTGCTGCCTTTCCCACAGAACTAATGCAGCAGTTAGCATATTTATAAAATGCAGTTGGTAAAGCATTTAATAGCTATTTCCTGCCTGATCTCTTCTTTGCAGTTAGCTAAAACTAGCTAGCTGTAGAAGGAATGAGCTACAGAGTTAATGGCTTAATGGAGAAAAAGAATCATGACTTCTGATTCGGTAAAATGACTCACAATTTTTGAACGATTCGTTCAGGTCTTCACATCACTAACTCAAAGCTCCACAAAAGCAAAGGCTGGAACTACTGCTGGGCGATATAACGATACATATCGTGGGGACAATAGAAAAGTGTCTATCGTCATATATTTTCTTCTATCGTCTCTATTGTTTCTATCGTCTCTATAGTTTCTGTCGTTTCTATCATAATTGTATCAATGATTCATGTAAATATTTCATAACGTAGGCTACGACGAATGTATTAGTGTTGTCACTTTGCATACATTCAGTTTATATAAGTGATAAATAATAAGAAAAAATAACTATTTTGCAAAGAACCTCCATTTTGCGACATGAAGCTGCTTTACCTGTGGGTTTGCGACAGGCTTTACACCAGCAGCTTTCTGTGCGGCGCGGTGTTTTCACCATAAGTGCTGAAAGATGGAGACGCATGAAGTATCAAACTTGGGGTTGCAACAAGTAGACTTTTACCAAAATGAGGGGTGACGTCTGTGATTTAGTTCAAGAAGTCTGACACGGAGCAGAAAAAGGTAATATGCTAACTCTGCTAATGCTAATGCTAACTCTGCTATGAGACTGTTTTCTCATCTGACACCAACAACAAACCTCTTCTATCACTTAAAGAAGAAACATGAAAAGAAATATTTAACAATCCAAAAAGTGCAAACAAACAAGTTGTAAAAGAGCCGGGAAAGTTGCAAAAAGTGAAACTATAGCCGGCCGAAGATAATGGAGTCTGTTGTCATTTGATACTGTTACGTCGTAACAGGTACATATATATTGCTGCACTAAAATGCAGCAGATCTAATTTGTGTAAGTTCAGTTAAATGTCACTTGAAAATAATACGTAATTGAGGTATATCGAGATATATATCATTATCGTGATATAAAATTATGTTCGCAGCCGAGTGTGAAGCAGCTGGGATGAGAATCAGTGCCTCCAAATCCGAGGCTATGGCCTTGAGCCGGAAAAGGGTAGAGTGCCTTCTCCGGGTTGGGGAGGATGTCCTGCCCCAAGTGGAGGAGTTTAAGCATCTCGGTGTCTTGTTCACGAATGAGGGAAAAATGGAGCGGGAGATCGACAGGCGGATCTGTCAGGGTGAAGAGAGAGCTGAGTCAAAAAGCGAAGCTCTCGATTTACCGGTCGATCTACGTTCCTACCCTCATCTAGCTTTGGGTAGTGACCGAAAGAACGAGATCGCGAATACAAGCAGCTGAAATGAGTTTTCTCCCCAGGGTGTCTGGGCTCTCCCTCAGAGATAGGTTGAGAAGCTCGGTCATCCGGGAGGGACTCAGAGTAGAGCCGCTGCTCCTCCACGTCAAGAGGAGCCAGTTGAGGTGGCTCGGGCATCTGGTGAGGATGCCTCCTGGACACCTCCCTTGTGAGGTGTTCCGGGCACGTCCCACCAGGAGGAGGCCCAGGGGAAGACCCAGGACACGCTGGAGGGACTATGTTTCTCGGCTGGTCTGGGAACGCCTTGGGATTCCCCCGGAGGAGCTGGCCCAAGTGGCTGGGGAGAGGGAAGTCTGGGTCCTGACCTCAGATAAGCGGAAGAGAATGGATGGATGGATGGATGGATGGATGGATGGATGGATGGATGGATGGATGGATGGATGGATCTGTAATGGATATAACTATATGCTGTAACTATTGTTCTGTGATCAACTAATTAGGACTGCTTGTTGTGTGCTTGGTGGGTAATGCCCCATGTGTTCAGGAGGGGAAGCGCACTGCCGTTTTCTTCATTCCACATACTGCAAGTGAAGGAAGCACAGTGTCTGTGTGGTTTCTCTGTATTCTTCCCCTCTTTAAGGGTATTACACATCTACAACAGATTAACTTATTCAAAATGTCCATTACAGGTAAGCAACTTTAGCAAACACAAAAATGGCGTAACATTTTACAGAATAATTATACAGATATTAAGCTAGTATTTGGTGTATTAGTAGCTGGGACAACAATGCTAACTCTAAGGGCTAACAAAGAGAGATCTGTTTTTAAAACCTTGCCATTGATTATAGCGTCAACTCTGTCTATTTGTCAGCAAAATATCTTGAGCGCACAGCCAGGCTGGTTGAAATGGTCTTTCTGATATGTGGATGATAAATTGATAAATTCGTATGTTTTATTTTTAAATAATTTAATATGTATCATACAGGCCCTAAAAGTATCCTAATAATACAATAATTATTCTATATCTGGCAACACTGCCTCTGACTTATTCCATTTTTTTCTGGGCTCTGAATCATTTAGCTTATCTCATTAAAAGACCACTAAAAAATAAGAAAGATCACGAAATCTACGACACCCTAAAAAAAGCCTACACTAACCAAACACAGTTGAACAGACCACTGGTAATATCTCCAAGTTTTTCTTTTCTGCTCCTGATTTGCAAAGTACAGTCAGCTATGCCCAACTACAGAGAGACATGCATAAATTGAACATGGGACACTACATGTAACACTAGAGAGTGATGAATTATGCACATTATTGACATATATATTCAATTATACATTTGTTTTTGTGAGTCAATAATATGTCTGAATATTTGATGTTTTAAGTTATTTCTTAGCATCAACAGCAAAAGTAATACTTTGTGCACAATATAAATAAACAAGCTTAATGCAAATCTTTGCAAATGCAGTTACATTAATTTTCATTCATTCTAATCTTTAGTCAATTATAATCATATTTAAATAAACACATATTCTGAATATTGTGTTTAAATTTTATTTGAAAAATGATGTCTGGTTAACAAGGCTATCAAACTGCATAAAATCTGTTATAATCTACATCAAAACAAGTTATTTTAAAAGTACACATCAAGACTTATATGTACTATAAAGTGTTGTATAAATGTGTGTACGAACTACTGAATGTAGCCTGTAGTGTAAAACCACAAGGAATGGTCTAGTTGACAATTCAACATGCTAGATAAATGCAGACCATTTACAATTCCCTTCAATCCAGCACAATTTATTTTTTAAAAGTCTAAAACTCCTTTCTTAGTTGGGAGAAACTTTTGCACATAACCTGAAGCTTCCTGTTGCCTGAGGCCCACTTTCCCACTAGATGAACACTGTGCTACAACATAAAAAGATCAGCCGGAATGTTGCTGGTCTTTACAGAGTTTTGGCAAGGTCTTCAAGTGCACCTTAGGAACACAGTGGGCTCCCCATGGATAGATCCAGGAGGGTTTTGAGTATGAACAAAATTTCTGTAAGGAGATTGTGGTGGTTGTGGGTGGAATGTGGGAGACCAGTGAAGACAGTGGATGCATGTCATGGAGCACACACTTGCTGATGTGACTTCACTTTTACTATTTGATGCCCATCTTTAAAATTGATTAAAATTTATGAAAAAAAACTCAACCCTCTAAAAACTAACTTAACTCGTTCAAACATTTGCCTATTCATTTTTTCCCCATTAAAAATAAAGTACATTACAAAAAAAATATTTGTTTAAAAGGTGACCTTCACCTTTTGCTTGTTTTTGAACTTCCATTTAGGTATGTACTGCTTCTAGAAACAGTCCAAATGCTAAACAAAAACAAAACAAAAAAAACCATCCAGCCGGTATTTGACAATAAGTAAATGTTTTCTGGTGTCTGTAAAACGACCTGTTTCAAAAGCCTTGGAATTGTTGCGTCACAATCCTCATTACCTAGCAACCCCAAGCCAAGCCCAGCCCCTCACCTAGCAACCCAAATGGAGCTCCACCCACTTCATTACAAGAAGACCATCAGGTTAGCTCTGCTGGTTTTACCGCTGAACAATGTCTGCTGGAAAAGGAAAATGTTTTGTTGTTGACTGAAATATAGAACGTGTGTTTATGCATGTTCTCCCAGTCACGGAGAACAGAGCTGTGTGGCTTCATTTTAATTTTGATGGCAATGTCGCTATGACATTTCCAAAGAAAGTTGTAGTTTGAAAAGCTCAGCTGTCCCAGAAACATGTCTCAGATAAAGTCAAAGTCAGGTTTGTCCAAACTAACATTAGAACTATGATAATAAAAGAGAAGAAAAGTTGGGAAAAAATAAAAAATAATACTGATCTTTACCAGGCGGCTGTCCGGACACTTTTTGGGTTTGGACCTGCTGATTGCTGGTGTCCCAATCTGCGACCAGTCGGGTTTTGGACCCACTTATTGCCGTTCTCCTACTTGACAAATGTCAGTTTTGACCCACTAAGTGCCCCTGTCCCAAAGTCAGAATCCTCACAGTTTGAATTAATAACAACATAAATGTGTGTCAGATCCGCAGCGTTTATTACTTCAGTAAATTTTAACGTTTTCAGATGGGACACTGAGTTGGGAGTTGGGGGGGGAGGGGTTTTAGCCAACAGTAGCTTATTTGCATAATAGTGGCGTAGCCCTAAGACCGCTCATTCTGAAATGAGCTCAACTCAGAATGAAAGTTCAAATTACAAGTCTAAAATAGAAATTCAGTCCAAAACTACAAATCCAGATTGTGCCTTGTGTTTAGATATTTTCCTGCTGTGATATGGACCCTGCAGGACAGGTGCAGCCAGTTCTTAACGGCAGGGCAGGCAGCAACTTTCAAAAAAAAAAAGAAAATGAAAAAAATATATAATTTGCCCCTAAAATAGTTCCTCTAATTAAATAATATTACTTACTTAATTACTTAGCTTGCTTTGTATTGTTTTTCCAACTGGCTTGACTCTTTTAAATGGAGTTTAAAATGGTTTTTTTTTGGTGATTCATTCTCAGTTTTTTACTAATCTGCAGTTATGGGAGAGCACTGGTCAATGCTCACCTTCTCCAGTAGACTTGTTATGTTGCCCTGTTGGCAGTGATTGGAACCGAAGGCAAGGCAACGTCTCATAGGAACAGAAATTAGTCTGCCCCATGTCCACATTCTTCTGGTGTTTATTCTGCTCACTGATACCTTAACCTCATGTGATCTTATGTTCTTATTTAATTTCTTTTTTTATTTAATGCAGAAATGGCATGCAGCATGACCTGCTGTGTTCAACAGTGTAAATTTTCAGTCAAAAAAAAACCATTTTGTAAAATTAAAATGAGAAGATAAATTAGCAATCACAGAACACAGAAACTGTGTGACAGAGGGGGAGATATACAACAGGACATTTCCACCAACAGGATTAATTTAACCATTACCAATTAGCTTTCTGTGTCTTTAGCTCCACTTAGTTAAATAAGATCCACCGGTGGATGATCTAATTAACATAATGGTTGTGGATTTAAAGCAAAAGGGATGAATACATATGCATCCATGTAGAATTATTACTAAAAATCCAAATAAAACTCTGTTGCTAAAAAATGCTACGGGGGCTGATACTTTTGGAACCAACTGCATGTGTTTCAGTGTGTGTGTGTGTGTGTGTGTGTGTGTTGTTTGGTGAAAGAGAGTTCTGCACTGCAAATGAATGCTGTCCTATGCACACAGCTGTGTACCCACCTTTTTTGTTTTACCAAGTTAAAGTTTCAGAAGAAAATAACTTCCATCTCTGTTTCAATTATTAGACATCCTCAACTCATGGGATAAAAAGGGAGAAAAATTAGATAATGATGTGCACAAAATGGAGGGACAAATAAATGTTAAACAACTTATAGCCTAGATTTTTTTTCACAGAAAATGTGATTCAAATTGTATAACTTGTGTGGTTAGCAATTCAGGAATTGAAGACAATGTCTGCCCAACTAATATTTGTGCTTGAGATCTCCTACTGTTGCAGAACTGTTGAAAAACTACTCCCTTTGCCCCTCTATTAAATTCTCCATGACCAATCCATGCCGGTGGACAAGCCCTTCATCATGGAAATGTTGCCACGGCTTCAACCTTGCTCCACTCAGGACTTTTATACATTGCCACCACAACAATAAACCACCACAACCTTTATATGAATGTCTTGTGCATGCTCAAAACCATTATGTATTTATTATGTACAATGACACATTATAATGTGTGCCTGAAAATCCTGAGCCTACAAAGCCCATCTATGTTCTGACTGTTTATAGTTTATTTTTTGTTTTTTTCCATCACAACAGGTCATCATCCAGTGTGAAGAGTGCCATAGTATTGCCCATGCTAGCCTCATAATAATCATAACAATCCCATCACATCATCAGTGTTCTGCTCATGTGGCATGGTCTTCTTACGCATAGCTTCATCCTGACACGGTCTGAAAGATTTATGCCAGGATGGAGCTCTGGGCATGGCGTGATCATGGGATTATGTGGCAGGATCTTTGTGGAAATATGCTGCTGATATGTAGAGCCTGGAGAGGGCACAGGGGAGTGGAAAATAGCATGAAAAAAAAACTCTTTGGTGAGCACTAAGAGGGTTGCAGCATCATGATTGCCTTCACACTGAAGGTTTTCCACATTTGTCATGATCTGGACATGTTCCAATAGGTCATGCAGGTCCTGGAGATTATAGTGAGCCACAATCTACTATTATAAGGCCTTAGACTTTATGGAAATTTGTAGGACAAATGTAAATGGCCTACACTTGTATAGTGCTTTATATAGTCCAAGGACCCCAAAAGACTTCATACTACAATAGGTCATTCACACATTGATGCTGGAAAGCTACATTGTAGCCACAGAACTTCTGTCAGACTGCCATAACACCAGCGCCACTGAGCCCTCTGACCACCACCACCAGTAGGCAAAGCAGATGAAATGTCTTTCCCAAGGACACAACGGCCGAGACGGAGAAAGTTGGGGTTTGAACAGGCAACCCATCACAGGATACCCCTACCTCCTGGGCCACTGCCACCCTATAGTTTCTTTTGCTCTCAGTTTGCAAATTAGGAACTAGTATTAAACTAGGTTTCTGAAAAAAATTTGAAGGGTGCCGAGGGTGCAGCTACTACTAAAATTTTAACATCCATCAGTTTTCTTCTTAAAAAGTAGTAATTTGGGATGTCCTTTTGTAATAATCTGATGTAACAAAATGCAGACATTTTGATGTATGTCAGCATTTATGTCAGCATGTATATATGTATAAAAAGTGTAAATCAACTGCATTCACTACAGGTCACATTCAGCCATTCACAACCACGCACACTCACACATCAGTTTGAAGAGCAGAGAAAATCTGGGATTATGTAAGAGATTTAACAAGTTAAAAGAGCCGTTTAGGAGTGTTTTAAAGAGAAGCTCAAATTCAATGAAAGCTTGGGTGTGCCATTCTGAACTCTAAGGGGATGTGAGAAAAAAAACAAACAAAAAGTCCTACTGCAGTGAAAGAGACTGAGTGAAATCAGATAAAAATACCTACATTTTACTGTGTAAGAAGTGGAAAGTTTATAGGAGTAGCAAGAATTTCTTTGCAAATATTTTGTAAAGCCATGACAACTCAAAAAATCAGTGCGTGACATCACACTTAAGCATTTTTTTTGTAAATTCCCTAGAATCATCAAATTTAAACTGATTAAGTAAAAACTATAAAGAATAGCAGAATATCAGTTCAGTCATGTTCAGTCCAACTTTCTGTGATCTGTTTAAACTTTAAAGTTTGTACTGTGAAGTGTGTCTGAGCTACAAACCTCCAAAGAGTGCTGGCATCTCTTACACATATTGCCAAATTCCAAGTATTGTGCTAGTTTTTAGCACTTTTTGTGCAAATTTTCTCTAATTTTACAAAATATGACTACCAAAAGTCAGCACTCTATTCTTATCTCAGCTGCCCATTTAGATGCATTTTAGGCTGTGTTTTTCTAAAGCTGTACTGGATGAGTAGCCAATTAAAAATCAGGACCAAAACAAAATATTATCAGCCAAAAAGTAATACAGATCCTTTTCTGTTTTGTTACATATCTTGAATGTTTTTGAGAGCTGAGCATTCATGACAAACTGTCATGAATGCAAAAAAACAAACAAAAACTGAGGGACTGTGAGGTGTTGGCAGACATCTTAAACACCTCACTGTCACTGGCATCTGTCCCCCTCTGCTTAAAGACTGCCACCGTTGTACCTGTCCCCAAGTGCTCCACAACGACAGGCCTGAATGACGACCAACCTATAGCCTTAACCTCGGTAGTAATGAAGAGCTTTGAGAGGCTAGTCATGACCCACATCAAGGACTCCATTGACATCACTGTGGACCCACATCAGTACGCCTACAGGAAGAACCACTCCACTGATGACGCCATCTCATCGGTGATCCACACAGCCCTCACTCACCTGGAGAACAGAAACTCTTACATCCATTTCCCCTTTTTGTATTTCTCTTCGGCTTTCCCACAGAGCCTGATACAGAAGGTCTCCTCTCTTGAACTGAGTCCCACACTGGGAAACTGGGTTCTGGACTTCCTGACCAACAGACCTCAAACTGTCAGGATCCACAACACCGTCTCCTCCTCCATCACCCCAGGGCTGCGTGCTGAGTCCCCTCCTGTTCACTCTGCTGATGTATGACTGCTCAGCGAGACACCCCAGCTGTCATATACTGAAGTTTGTGGATGACACTGCAGTAGTGGGACGTATCTGAAACAATGATGAGTCCAAATACAGAGAGGAGGTGGAACTCCTGGTGCAATGGTGCAAAGAAAATAATCTCTGCAGCAGTGTGAAGAAGGAGATGGTGGTGGATTTCAGAAAAGACAAGTGTCCTCCTCCTCCCCTGTACATCGGAGGAGCAGCTGTGGAGGAGGTCTCCAGCTACAGATACCTTGGTGTTCATACAGTATATCCAATGACCTTACCTGGAGTGCCAACACTTGCTGTCTAGTCAGGAAGGCCCACCAGCATCTCTACTTCGTCAGAAAGCTGCAAAGAGCTGGACTTGGGAGCTCAGTCCTGAGAAGCTTCTATCGCTGTGTGGTGAAGAGCGCTCTCTGCACCTGTATCACTGTGTGGCATGGAAACTGCACTGCTGCTGAGAGAATGACTCTGCAGAGGGTCGTTAAGGCAGCACAGAAGACTGTAGGGAGCAGTCTTCCCACCACCTCGGACCTATATACATCACAATGCAGAGAGAGGGCACTGCATCATGAAGGACTACACCCACCCTGCACACAGTCTGTTTCAGCCCCTCCCTTCAGGCAGGCAGCTGAGGTGCATTCAGAGCAAGACCACCAGGCTCAGAAACAGTTTCTATCCTGCAGTTGTCAGACTGCTGAATTCAAACCACACTTAATTCAGCTTTTCATCTCATATATACTTTTACTCTTTTATTATTTATTTATATGTATTCATTCATTTATTTATCAGGCTTTTTGAACTGGGACCTAAGTCCGAATTTTGCACCACAAACATGCAAGTGTGAAATCGTATGACAAAAAAGTTCTTTGAATACTTGAAATCCTTGAATGTGAATGAACCACTGAAAAGAACAATCAGTCTTTGTAGTCTCTATAAACAAGATATTTAGAAATTCCTTAGTAATTTCTAAAACTGTATTTTAAAAGGCTCCAGAGTATTCTTCCACATTTTTCAATGCCAATACCTCACTGTATCAGTAAAGGAAAATAAAAAAATTACGGGATCAAACAGTTTTTTTAAATCATTCATTAGGAAAGAAAACATGTTGTTTTTTTCAAAGTTTGTTGACAGATTGAAAGACCAGAGAAAAGATCAGGGGTCTCATTTATAAAAGATTGCATAGGATTCATACTAAAAGTGTACATACTCCCAAATGGCGACAATGGTGTACGCCAGAAAAAGTTCAGATTTATAAAACCGTGCACACGCACACCAGCAAGCAATTTCCCTTTATAAATCACACATGTATCTAAAAGTTTGTGCACAAGGTGTCAGAAGTCGTGATTACGGAGACAAACCCAGAGCGCAGACTCATAGTAAAGAAAAAGTAATTTATTTAACTAAAGGATAAAACAGAACAAAAACACTGACGTGGCAGCCAAAAACTGAAGACATAAACTAAAATAAAAAAACTACAGACAGGAACAAAATACTAACTGGAGCAGGGAGCAGTAACATGACCAACTGGGAACAGACAGGACAGAAACAGAACACACAATCAATGGACCAGCGAGGTATGGGAGGAGTGACCGGGTTTTGAACACTGAGGATAACGAGGTGAGTGGGAACAGGTGGCGTCATTACAGAGCAGGGACAGGTGTAGATGGGCGTGGCAGGGAGACAAGTGAGTGACTGAGGAAGAGTGAATGGTGACAGAAAACAAAGGTACAAGTAACAAGACCCAAACTAGCAACAAGAGTAACTGAACATAAACCGAAACCATGAAAACAATAAACAAAACCACAAATTAAAACTCAAAACCCCACACAAGGTCCTTCCTAAGGTTCTGTCCTCCACACCCGACATTCAACCATAAATGGTCATTGCAAAGCACCTCATGAATATGAAGGTGTATTTAAATGAGCCTGCTGATCAATGTTATTTCAATGGCAACCACGGAGAAAAGAGCAAAGAAACTAAATTTTATCAAGGCAAAAATTGATGTGCTGGTGAGTGAGGTGGAAAACAGAAAAAATATAATTTTGGGGAGCCACAGAAGTGGCGTTACAAATATAAGGAAGGAATTTAAGCTCTCTTTGCTCTCTTTTTTTACCGCATTTCCACTGGTTATGTAGCATACTGCCCCCTGTCTTCTCGGAGAATACTGCAAGGACATAAGAGTCAAGTATAAACACCTACACTGCTCGCTCAGGTCTGTGCGCAGAGCACTGCGCGACACTACAAAGCATGACAATAATTGAGCCTTAATGGCTCAGTTATAGTCAGCAGGAGGCAGCGCCTGAGGGGGTAGCCACTGTCCCCTTGTGTGTTAATCTTTGGTACACATCACCCTGGTGATCATCCAGGGAGAGGAACGTGATGGAGAGAAAATTTATGGCTGACCAACAGAGGCATAAATAACACTGCTGTTTTAAGAGCTTATGATGAAGTCGATCTAAGATTGAAGTTTGATTATGGAGTGAAATTAAAGGAATCATGATGCAGTGTGGCTATAATTCCCGACTTCACCATCAGTGTTGCCAGTTTCCCTTGTCTCCAAAACAAGTGTATATGGTACGCATGGCTCAGAGTTTGCCGCACATTTTCCCGTCAAGTTTGCGTTTTATAAATCACAAACTGTGTGGAAAGTTTCAGGCCCTGTTTTGTGCGTATGCCAGTTTTATAAACGAGACCCCAGATGATGCATTCATAAGTGCAATTCAGCTAGAATTTTAAAGGTTAAACTAATAAATTGGGATAGGTGACAAGACTGACGACAATAATTTCATTGTGCCAGGTTGTAGCCCTTCATACAATCGCATATCATCTAAGCCAATAACATTTGTGTATGCCACAAATATCAAGACTTTAACATGAAATTAGCCAGCAGTTTACACTTTTACTTGAATGCTGGCTGGCTTTGCATATGCTCTGTCCTCGGGACCTATTCAGGATATTATTAGTGATACTAAGGATTTCCCTATATCTGTTAAAAAATGGCTATTGGAATAAATTATCTCTTGCACATTAAAAAAACAAATAAAAACAAAGTCCAACAACAAAACAAACAAAATGACCAGAAAATGTTCAGTAAATTTCTTTTTGTATATTTTGCTGATTTTTGACTTTAATCTTTCCCCAAAACATACAAACAAACAAAACACCCTAGAATATATTTTCCTGCCTACAGCAAAAAGACAGTAGTTCAGTTTCTTACCAAACATTGATACTGAGCTCTGTGTTGGCTGGGTCTCTCTGTCTGACAGCTTTTCTCTTTTACACACAAACACCTCCAGTTTGGCTGGGAACATGTTTTGCCTTGGGGGTTCTGCCTTACTCCGAACCCATTACAAGGCTAATGAAAGCACCAACAGGATCAAATCCAATGAAGCTGCTTTTCACACCGCTTAACCCTTAAGAAAACCTGTAACCTGTGTGCTAGAACTCAAACTCTCTCTCTCTCTCTCTCTCTCTCTCTCTCACACACACACACACACACATATTATCTTCCACTAAAACTGTATTTTAGTGTTCACCGGATATTGATTTCAGTCAATTGAACCTCAAAGCTAAATGTTTAACAAAATGAAATCTTGCATTCTGAGTACACGTTTTGTTAAGAAAAACTAGACATACATAAAATATTGTTCAAACTTACAGATCAAGTAAATACTAAAATTATGTTTTCCCAACTCGTCCAATATTTCCAACTTTTCATTTAGTATGAAATAATGTTAGTTTCATTTCAAACAAAGTATAACATGTATCTCAGATATGCAACATGATACAAAGTGTGGTTTCTTTCAGAAACTGTCAGTAGGGCTGGGGGTGGATACATGTGCATATCTGATTAACTTTTTGAGTCAGCCTCATTCAAATAGGCTGCCACAGCTACTCAGCCATAGCCAGTACAAACATGGCTATAACTTGGGTAATTTTACTGATTTTAAGCTAAAAATTGATGCAATAGTAGCAGAGACTCATTCTCAACACATAATCTCAGTTTTTTCTCTTCAGTTTCCTAGGTTCCGATGGAGAACATGTATTCACTGGCCAATAAGATAGATGAGCTGACGACACTCATTAAAAATCAACAGAGCTACCCCCCTCCTCTTCTCTGCCCCTCTTACCTCACCCCTTTGCATCCACCCTCCCTCTGTTGAGTCTCACTCCTACCTCCTGTCTGATGTCCTCCACATTAGACACACCTTTGTCACTGCGGCCATCTGCCCCTGGTCCTACCTTGGCCTCTGTTCCCCCCAGCATCACTGGCAACCAGGTTTGGAGAGAACTGAGGAAGGTCCCCACAGGAAGTAAGCTGGCCCTGACCTGACTAAGTAGATTGTACTGGACTTCTGGTGAGCCTGGTGAGTCCCCCTCAATAGGAAAGAGCAGAACAGGATGTATTTCTTGAGGAGGCTGGAGTCCTTTAACATCTGCACAGAACCTCTGCAGATGTTTTACGAGACAGGGGTTACAATTGTCCTCTTTTATACTGTGGTCTATTGGGGTGGCAGCATGAGGCTGATGGACACTAAGTGACTAAACAGGATCATCAGGTGGGAGAGCTCAGTGGGCATGTAGCTGGACTCTGTGGCAGCAGCAGTGGTGCGAAGAGTAAAATTCAGGCTGAGGACTATAATGGACAACACCAGTCACCCTCTCCACCCTGTCTTCATGCAACAGAGGAGTGCATTCAGGCTGTTGTTATTGAGCTGCTCCACTGAGAGACTGAAGAAATCTTTTGTTGTTTGGGCCATCAGGCTACATAACTTCTCTGTTGGACAATGAAGGAAGAAGGACAGTATTGGCACCAGAGGGAGAATATTGAGTACTGCTTTTTATTTCAATGTTTTTCAGTTCAAAGTGCACCTTACTACCATTTACCTAATCATTTGTACCTATGGTATTGAGTTTTTATAGTGCAATAACTACTGCGGGCTATAACTGCTTGATTACAAACTCAATCCAATAACTACTGTTTTGTTAATTCATGTTTTTCTGTTCTGTCATCAAGTTTTTACTACCTCTTGCAATGTGTCTTTATAACTATTTTATTCTATCTATATTATTTCTTAACATTTTGTTGTGTTATTGGAAGCAGCTGGCAACTTTTCAGTTTCCTTCAGCATAAAAACATCTTAACTTATCTTACCAGATCTTGTAACACTGCATGAGATCGTGCAAAAGATCATTTCCAAGGTTTGACCTAAATGGCAATAATTCTGTCATTTCTCAATAAAAGGATCTTAGTTTAAAACTCTGCCACGAAAGGTGTCAAAAAACAAACAAACAAACAAACAAAAAAGGTGTCAGGTGGTATACATTCCTTTTAAAGAACCCTAGGCCTTTATTTCATGATATCAGTCCTTACTAATACAATCCACTCCCAAACCCACCTGGTTCTGTACTTAAATTATTTTGGTCCATTAGTGACAGAGCCAAAGATCGATCAATCTGTTTGTGAAAAAGTCATGTTTGCGGTACTTTTTAGCCTTTTTCATTGCAACATTGAGCACTTGACACATTTTTATGACAATCAGACCCTTTCAAAACCAAAAGTTTTATTTTTCAATGGTTATGCTTCAGTAGTTTGGCTGTGTAAAGTGTTCAAATGAGTCTGACAATATAGTTTTTATGAAATTTATTTAGTTATTGTTGGCTAAATTTCGAACTTTAGCCCATTTAATGAGGATGGTGATTTCAAGCTTTTTTTCCCTCAAGTACAATTTTTTTGCATTTTTTTTTGTTTGTATTTTTTTACTAACTGTTCTGTCAGGAACAGTTATTATTTAACACACTAAGTGAGATGTAAAGTCTGAAATGTAGCTGTTGGAAGATGGGTGGAATACTGATGACCATCTAGCAAATATTCAGACTTGAGTGTATTCCACTTGTGAAGAATCTTTTTTTCTGTAGAACGATGGATTCCAGTTTGGAAGTAGCCTTCTTCTTGAAATGCTTTTTGTTATGCACATAATAACACAGTTTAATTTTTTTCTATTGCTGTTTTTTTGAGATTAGATTTTCCTGTGTATGGCTTTGTGAAGACTAGATGACTTTTTTATGTTACAATAAACTTTTGTGATGCAGTCACTTTCTGTATTGTGACTGCATCATTGTACACATGATATCTTTATGCAAAATGCCTATTATACCAATTCATAATTACATAACACTTTTTTGGTTTCCTGAAAAATAAATAAATAAATAAAAATATTTATTTATTGGTATGATCAGAATAGTCGTTTGGTTATTACCTGTGCACGCACTGAATAACTAAATAACAAAACAAAATCATATTTGTTGACTACTTCATACAATTTTCTCTATGCACTGTGATTGTATTTGTTTGCATTTGATCTCATATACATGTGGTGTTGATTGTCTGAATTATTCATTTTTTCATGAATGGCTAATGTGTTGACTGTTAACACGGCTGTCTTACTGTTTGCTTTATAAGTTAGAGTGTGGCTCACTGTTGAACTTCATGTGGACTCATGAAGCTGCAGTGTTAACGTGAAAATTGATTTTTATTTTACGTTTTATGACTACTATCAGTCCTCCTTTATGATTTCTGGGTGAAATGAAAACAGATGGTAATAGTTTATAGATGAAAACTGTCATATTTTATTGATTGAATGAACCTAATGTAGACATGGTCTGAATAATAGTCTTCACAGCAAATCAACTAGTCACAGTTTATATGTGCAAGTCATCCATTCATTCTGTTTCAGACCACTGCAAAAAATATTTCAACATTCCCTTGTCAATAAAGTTGCATTAAGAAATAGTTTCACCTACTCTCCAGCATACCAAAGGTGTCTCATTTGTAATCTTTTTTTGCATCTCAAAAATCACCTCTACTTGAAAAAATAAAACTGACTTTTTAACTCAGATATCTGTATGTTTTGTCGTTGTACTCAATTCCAAATAGATATTAAAATTTCTGAAAAACTGCTAGTTGTGTATTGCCTATCGCTTCACTTTCACACAAAGACGACCTTGAATGTCAAGATTTGTTTATGGTTTGCTTTTCTCACCCAAAGACAAAACATAATCTTAATATTTACTTTTAGTTAAAATTGTTAATTTTTTAAACATATGTATATTAAAATAAAAATTCTTCTGCTCTTTTTCTTAAGACTCCCTTTACACAGGACTTATCAGTGTGAAGGCAATCACAATGCTGCTACATTCTTAGTACTCACCAAAAAGGCTTTCCTGCTATTTTTGGCATCCCTAAGACCTGCACCTTCACCACTGTGGTGATTTGGCTTTTGTTTTAGTTTTGGTTTTATTTTAGTTCTCTGGGTTGTATTTTGGGTTTTGTTTCTTATTTTCTGGTTTTTGTTTTCTTCTTGGTTCATTTGGGTTCTGTCCTCCTTATGTTTGTGCTTTCTATTCACTTCTCCCCAGTCACCCTCTTTCAGTTCCCCTGCCACGCCCATCTCCACCTGCCCATGATTGCTCCCATACACCTGAGGCCACTTACCACAATCATCCTCTGCACTTTAAAACCCAGTCATTTCTCTCCATTCCCCACTGGTCCATTGTTGTTTATTGTTTGTCGTTTGCTGCCGTTCTCTGTGTTTTTGGTTCCTTGTTGTCTTACCCTGCCGAGTCTTGGATTTTGTTTGTTCTCTTTGAGTTGCTGCCACGCCAGCTTTTGTTTTGTTTATTTTTTCTTTACCTAATAAATTAGTTTATTTACAATGAGTCTGCGCTCAGGGTTCGCCTCCGTCACTACAGATCCTGACAACCACTTTCTATACGTCAGAAGCTCCATGTACAGCAGCGATACCTCAGGTCCCACCCTGGCAGGAGTCTTTTGGACCACATCCAGATGAAGCAACAGGTTAGAAGCTGACGTTATGCTAGCATGGTGCTACAACCACAAGTATTACATCTGCACCAGGTTATTTCTATTACTTCGCCACAATCACAATCATAGCCATAGGGGGCATGTTCAGTGGAGCAGGTGGAGCAGCTGCTCCCCCATTTATTAAAGTGGGGGTGCAACTTGGGATTTTGCTCCCTCGCTTTTTGACTTAACATGTTATCATTCTCAGCAATAAGACAAAAGCATGTAGTGTTTATTGGTTTTAATTTTACTTTCTATGTGACAAACTAAAAGTTAAAACATATTTGCTACATTCTACATCCCCCTTCATCATCTTTGAGTTCAGCTAAGCTGGTCGCTGCTACCTCGCTTGACAGTGTTCAGCTGAGAAAGCCAAGTCATATTTTAACTGTTAAAATTGCTGTACCTATCTATAATAGAGTAAAAACTTTGAGTGACATCACTCTATTTTTAACTTCTGATGTGAAACAAATGTGAAACTTTTGATTTCACATTAGCATTTAGCCACAGTTTCTTTAAAAAGGAATACAAATAAAAGTGAAAATCCACCCAGGATTCAAACCCAGGTGTCAAGAGGCGTGGAGAAGGAGGCAAACCCGGAGTGCAGACTCATCCCAGGAACATTAAATTATTAACATAAAATAACACGAAATCAAAAGGGCTGACGTGGCAGCAAACAGAAACTAAATACAAAACATAAACTAATGGAACGACAAAGCAAAGAACATGAACGTGACATTGACGGGGAAACAAGAGCAGACTGAGGGAAAGTGGGAAATGTGAAACAAAGACAGGAACAGAACCAAAACTAAGAACAAACTCAAAAAATACTAGAGATCATGACATAAGGTCTTCTACATGAAAGTGCATTGCAGTTTCTATAACACCAATCAGCCATATGTTGTCAGACTATTACTTTCATGTCTTTAAAGCTGTACTTGGATTTTTTTTTGTTTTTCAATTGTGATTTTGCTCCCCTCATTTTATGACATAATTAGGTATCCATGGTCATAGCCTCTAGCCATGAGGTCAGCATGGTCAATCTTGCTTAAAATTCTCAACAACCAAGCCATGCCATTGTGTGCCAGCCCCACATCATGGATATGGGGAACCCCCTGCTTTACTATTACACCCCTAAAGACCTGACAAGGTAGGTCTTTAAGGGTATTTAGTTGGTCTTGCAAAGACCATTAAGTGTGAAATGGGACTTACAGTCTCTATGTTCTTCTTGTTTTTCTTGGTCATCATAAACTGAACCTTGAATTTTTAATTGATGGACAACTTCTCAACCTTTTCAGCTTCCAAATTAAATAATAAATTAAACTTATCCAAAGCGGGAAAAGGATTTAACTCAACTCTATATGATTTATTTATTAAAATGAAGCCTGAATCCAAGTATTATAAATATGCTACATATTTTTTTAAGCACATATTAAAATGGGACTTTCACAGAGGGGACCATTTTTTTGTTCTTACCTACTGGCTGGTAACCCTGACTTGATGGGCCTCCAAATGGGTTACGACTGCCAAGGGAGCCTCTGTCGATGGACCCGTATGACATTTTGCCCAGTGTTTTGTGGCGTGTCAGCTGCAAGTGCCTAGAGAGGAAAAATGATGAGTCAAATAAGAAAAGACAATTTATTTCCACTTTGAGACTGCCAGCCTTAAAATGAATGCACTCACAACACTGACAGTAAGTGAAGAAAGTAAATATGGGCTGTATTGTGTCTTAAGATTTAAACCCTTGGCAGATGGCACTGCTGGAGGATGGCTGGTAATGGAAGTTTTAAAAACGCTCCTGTCTGATTTCTGCCAATTTCTGATGCTGTGTTTATTACTCAGCAAGGAGGGGTTACAGCCAAACAAACTGATTCTGTCTGTTGCAAAAATATCTCATAAATGAATTTTATTGAAACCATTAGAAAATAATCATTGGTGTATAATCTACAACTGAATAACCTTCAGAGTCAACCTGATTCAAGATGGTTGCCACAGTCAACTTGTCTTAAAATGGCTACACAGTAATTCAGTCAATTTTACAGATACTGAATTTATAATTGGTATAGTAGTAGCTGAAAATCATCCTTAGCACATTTTACCTTTTGTTGCTAGTATAAATAAGTCATAGTCAACCTAAATAGGCATTTTTAACAACAACAAAAAATCTACTTCAGTAGCAAAGTGAAATCAAGTTTCTACAGAGTAATGTCAATTAATAAAATATATATAATGTAAAATCAGTGATTGCATAAATTGTTGCCCACTTCCAAGTGACCGTTCCTAATTTAGGTCAGAGAAAAGATGACTGAAAAGTACAAGTCAGGGGATGGATTTCTGAGGCTTTAAACATCCCCAGGAGTTCTGTTAAATTCTTCATCAACAAATGGAAAGAATATAAGAAGTGTGTAAATCTACCAAGAGCAGGCTGACCTCACAAACTGACTTCATGAAGGAGAATAGTGAAAGAGGCCATCAAGAGACCTGTGAGCACACTGAACTTTTAATAGGTCATGTTGGTTATAGAGAATTGGTTTGTTTATCATGAAGGGGACCTAAGCTAGCCTAACCACATTCAGTTCTGCAATTAACAAAGAAATCAAAACCTTTGACATTTTCTTTAAGTTTTGATCTTGATATCATTTTTTAAGAAGAAAGTTATCACCTGCTGTCAAAAGATGAATAAAAAAAGATTTTGTGTGTGTGCGTGTGTATGTATGTCTTTTTGCATTAATCTTGTGTCAATGGACAAATTTCAATGAAACTTGCAGAAAGGAATCATTAGATCATCTACAATCGATTAACTTTTGGAGTCAACTTGATTCAAAATGGCTGCGACAACTAACTGACCTTAAAAAACACAAAACAAGGCTAAAACGCCATCAGTTTTACACATATTGACCTAAAATTTGATGTGGTATTCGCTGAGACATCCTTAGACTGATCCTGTATATTCTGAGCACAAAGAGATTGAGCAAAATCTTTGCTATTAAGTATTTGTAGTCAGGTCAATCGGTTAGCAAAATATCTCATGAACCACTGGAAAAAATACAATCAAACCTTCAGGAAATATTTTTTCAATGCACCTCTACAACTGATTAATTTTTGGATCCAACACAATAGAACATTGCTACCACAGACAGCTGACAGAAGACACAAAGGGGCCCTAATTCAGTCAGTTTTAGACACATTGACCTAAAATGTTTTGTAATAGTAGCCGAGAGTCATTCACAACACATGCTCCAAGTGCTACTAATTGTTCAAAATCTTTTCTTAAAACTATAGCATTAAGTATTGGAGTCAGCAATGTCTGTCTGTCAGCAAAACCTTTCATAAACCACTGTACAAGTGTTAATGAAACATCAGTTAGTAGCTATTTGATGTATATCTAAAGCTGATTGACTTTTGGAGTCAATCTAATTCAAGATGGCCACCACAGCTAATTAGCATTATCCAACACAAAAAATAGTTATAACTCAGTCAAATTTACAGATATCAAGCTAAAATTTATAAACAATATTTTTAAAGTTTGAATAAAACTGTCCTTTTTCCACATGAGGTTGTCTTAGTCTAAAAATCTGACATGAAAGGAAGTGAGCAATATATATTTCTTCAAGGAATGCATACCTTTAATTCTTCTCAGGGATCTGTGCTGTAATGTGATTAAAATGAAAAGATGCAGGAACATTTAAATGTTTGAACTAGGTCAACACATGACTTGATAAACAAATTAGTCAGTGGCTAACTTTAACATATTTGCATTCCTGCAAGGTCACTGTTATATGTGCACGTGGATTAGTTTGGAACAACAAATAAAGCCATAGAATGACCAGGGGCTTTAAGGAACAAGTGAATATTTCCCAGTCGTCCACTTTAGGATGTTAACTCAGAACCCACCTACATGAGGAGAGGTGCAGAGGGCACAGAATACTAATTTGAATGCTTCAGTAAAGGTCAGATCATCATGAGAACATGTGTTTGACCCGCGGCCAGAGACACACAGATGAAACTCTCATCAACAAATCTCTCCCGGCACTCCTCTCTAAGCTCTTCAGAATGTCTACCAAAGGTCAGAGTACGATGCTGGTCAAGTGGCCAAAGCCCTTTCCCCAACCGTGAAAGACGAGCATTCAGACAAGCAGAAGAATGTGATTACACCCCCGAGTCCCTGTGCTGCCCATTGTTGCAGAGAAGCCAGTGAATCCAGCTTAGAGCAGAGTCAGTACAGTGGTGAAGCAGGACAGAGCAGCAGCCAGAGACTCGGCACATTACAAGAGACAGATTCAGTGGGCAAGGAGAAGGTTTAATCCGATTAATTTACATTGAGAAAGGAGATTAATTGCTTTTGGCAGTCCACAAACAAGATTCACTCTGCTTCATTTGAAGCCCCTCTGATGTCTGGACATGCATGGTCCCCACCCCAACTGTGGGCACAAAGAAGACTCATAGATTTATGTCCACAAACACTGGAATAAAATTCACATGATAAAATTTGATCAAATCCTAAAACCCTCAGTGTTCATCTTCATTCTCAAACAGCAGAAACTGAGATAATTATTCTGCTGATGGCATAGAAAATATACAGCTAGTTGCTGTTATTATAACTCCCAGCAGCAGAGTCACACCCACTCACCAGAGTCATCCCAGCTTTGCCTTGTCCTCTTAATTCAAACTGCTTGGTTGCTTCTCTGCCTCAGTGTTACTGAAAACATGAAACTTTTTCCTGTTATAAGATAGCAAATTAATTTATGTAAAACCTTTGACGCAACTGATCGTTCGTTGCTTTTACATAAATGTAAACAATACAGAATAAGAAGTGTTGCAAATCATAAGTACAAAATTATTTGGACAATAGGACAATGTATAAAAATACATATAACCATTTGATTCTGTCTGACATTAAATCAGACTAAACCATTCCTGTTTTAGGTCAGTTAAGGATTCCCAAAATGATTCTATTTGTTAAATGCTTGTATAATGAGACTGATTTTATTTATTTATTTTTGACAATATTTAATAACTTTTTTACAAAGACACATGTTTACATACAATTTACTAGTCTTTGGTAGCACTGACTTTAAATTACATGACTTGGGTCAAATGTTTTGGGTTTCCTTCCACAAGTTTCTCACAATAGTTTGATGGAATTTTGTCCCATTCCTTCTGACAGAACTCATGTATCTGAGTCAGGTTTATAGGCTGCCATTTTTGCATATGCTTTTTCAGCTCTTCCCACAAACTCTATATGGGATCATGTATGAGATCAGGGCTTTGTGATGACCACTCCATAACTTTGTTGTCCTTAAGCCACTTTGTAACTAATTTGGCAGTATGCTGAGGGTGATTGTGCTTCAATTTTACCTCATAATGTTCTTTCCTTAGGATGCCATCTATTTTGAGGTGTGCATTAGATTCTCCTGAAGTAAAACACTGTCACAACATGATGCTGCCACTCCTGTACTTCACAGTTAGGATGGTGTTCTCAGGCTTCAAGCTGCCCCCCTTTTTTTCCAAATGTAACAATGGTTATTACAGTCAGACAGTTTAATTTTAGTTTCATCAAACCACAGGACATGTCTTTAAAAATGAAGGTCTTTGTTCCTATTTACATTTGCAAACTGTAATCTGTCTTTTTATTGTTGTGTTCAGAGTAATGACTTCTTCCTCACTGAGTGGCCTTTCAGCTCATGTTGGTACATGACTTGTTTCACTGTGGATAATGAGACTCTCTGATCAGTTTTAGCAGCTTGTTTACAAGGTCTTTTGCTTTTGTTTGGGTGTTGATACACACATTTCACACCAAAACATGTTCATCTCAGGAACACAGAACTTGCCTTATTCCTGAGTGGTATCATGGCAGGACATTTTTCTTTTCTTTTCTTTTTTTTTACATTTTTTTCAAATACAACAAGTTTTGCAGGCAGACGCACAGATGATATATGGATTCACCAGTATTACTAACTGTTGCAAACATCAGCAGTCATTGGAAAAAGAAAGTCCACCTTCTTCTAGGGTTTCCCGTATCAGGACATAATAAAACTTATCTGGATTTTATCAGCTTCTAAAATGATTCAAATTTGACTTCAAGTGAACTGCAAGTAAAACCACATTGATGGTAAATCATAATTATTTTAAAAAGACATGGGTCAAAATTTGACAAATTTAATTTCAATGGTGTACAGTAGGTTCAATCATACACATAGGGCAGTTATCAAGATGGATACAAAGTGGGCTGAGGTGCATCCAATAAAGGCCAAAGTGGGCAACAAAGTAATGTTCACAGCTAAGAATACAGTTTTTAGGTAGGTAGGTAGGTAGGTAGGTACATTTATTTATATAGCACTTTTCAGCACAAGGCGACTCAAAGTGCTTCTAAAGTCATACACACTAAAATAAGCTCAGATTTTCAAAAACTGGCCATACAAAACGCAGCCACATAGTTTGCTGGTCAAACTCAGAAATCAGTGATACAATTTTGAGTCCTCAACTAGTCTCCAACAGGCACAGCCCAGTGAGATACTATGTTTAACTACCCCCACCACCACACCACTCTAAACAACAAATGAAAAGTCATGTGCTACTGTTTTGTATCTCTGTGACATTTTGAAACAAATCCGATCCCATACTTTTTTAAGAGCTCAGATAATTCACTGTTTGTTTTTAGCTCTACCTTCTGAATAGGGAAGTGCTTAAAATGAAGGGAAATCATCTGTGAAGAAACTACACAGTGACTGGTCAAACTGACGTAACTCTATGTCTAAAGTAGTTGGATGTACAAATCAGCCCTATACTGTAAGTACACACAAGTTCTTAGCATTAGCTTCCAAAAATGTAAAGAAAACAGAAACTGAGCTACACAAACTGAGAATTCAACTGAGAAATTTTAATTTTCACTCATCTGTCACACTGGTTGGCCTTTATATCACCTCAGCACTCCTATCGGCAGTGCAAATGCAACCAGAACAAAATTCTTTGAAGGTGTTACATTTAGGATTCTGCAGTAATGTGCTTTATTGTGTATTTAATCCAAAATCATGATGTTTTTTTTCCCTAAAACCACAATGTTTTGAAACTAAAATCAGCAGTAATAGATCTTAAAAGATGCAATATAAATGGAACGAATGTAAATTAGAAAGTGAACTTTGTTGTTCATAAACCTCAGAGGGTTAAGAACTGATTGGTTGGAACGTGATTACTCTTGTAACAGTGACACCACCATTACAGGCCTAACCAAAGCTGTCAGTCTGAGACAGCCTACACATAATAGATGACGCTCTTGATTGAGTCGTGTTGGGACAAAAATAGACTTTTAGCCTTAGCTTTAGTTTATTGATGTCTGTAAACCACTGACAGCCCATGTCACACAGCTCATTTTGTCAATAATATGTGTTGGAATGCCACAGAGAGATTTAGTAGCTTTGTCCTTAAGGGGGCAGTTATGTTTCCAGGTTAACAGTGAATGCATTGTTGCTCTGTTCTATTGTTGTTATTACTTCTTGTCACCAGAGGGTGCTGCTGTGATGAAACAGGGTAGAACAGACTGCGGTAAAAAGAGATGCAGTGTAAAATACAGGGGAACTGTCTTCTGCAATAACGTCTCAACAGCTGCTGTCATAATGTTTGTTAGTTTAACTGTGACCCTCCTATTTCATTACTATCACCAAAACAGAGGCTCTCTTTGATAACCTCAAGTAGACAGAACACAAGCACAAGAACACAAGAAACCATGCTCTTCTTCAGAGTTTTGAGGAAAGCCCCCCCCCC
>NC_051445.1:28356015-28372169 GCF_001649575.2 Kryptolebias marmoratus
CCACCCCAGATGTGCTGTAGCTTCCATCTGAACATCCTGGTGGAGCAGGTGCAAAGAGCAGGACATAAAAGCCTTACAAATAGTTGATGAAATGGATCCAAGGACCATCAGCACACTGCTGTCTGCACTGCAGGACATTTACGGAACATGCTACACAGAGACACAGAATGTGTCGTTGAAGACTTTGCAATGGAATATTTCTTCTGCCCAATGGTTTATAGTTCACCAGATTCATGGTGAAATATAGTAATTAATAATTAAAATTAAATTAATTTAATAAATCACATATTACCTTACCTGTGAACATCTTAGAAACCATAAATAAGCAGTTACAGTACATTAAAAAGAAAGAATAGTAAATTCATTTCCGTCGACATACGTATTACATCATAGACCAAGTGACACGTCTTCTCTCATTGTTAGGAACTGAAGCCAGCTGTTTACAGAGGTGCCATGTTGTAGTTTTGGAACCAGCGTCTGCATGTTAGCAGTGTGGGGCTTCAAGTCCCGCCTACTCCCCAGCGCACAATCTTGATGGAATTATAAAGTTTTGGTTTAAACCTTGTGAATAACATTATGTGCAATCTTTTGCATGATTGCGGGAAGTCATGCTTATAGTATGTTTTGTGAATGACTCTCAACTACAACCACAAATTTCAGCTCAATATTTTTAAAACTGACTGAGGTATAGTCATTTTTGTGTTTTCTCAATGCTAATTCTCTGTGGAGACTGCAGTCTCATGATCCTGAGGCTACAGGTTTGAACACAGATTGTGTCAGGAAGGGCATCCGGCCAGATCTTTCCAAGCCAGTTTGCTTATTATTGCTACCCCTGCAGAAGGGAACAGCCAAAAGAACAACAACAACAATGTTAATTGTCTGTGGCAGCCATCTTCAATTAAGGTGACTCAAAAGGTTATTCAGTTGTAGATCTAAGTTGAGTAAAAGATTCATTAAAATTCGTCCACTGGTTTCTGAGATATTTTGGTATCAGACAGACACACAAACATGTGGAAAACCATTAATGTCTGCTTTTAACTTTCAGTGGCAAGCAATAATGAATTTATTAATTTATTAAATTCAAATTCATCTCACTAAAGAATATTCAAAATAGATTTCTGAGGTGCATTTGTTATACATAGCTGATGTCAATAAATAATTAATGATTACATGTAAACCAGCAAAACACAAAAGTATTTATATATGAAATTATTACTTCCATTTTGCATATTTTATTATATATATATATATATATATATATATATATATATATATGTGTGTGTGTGTGTGTTATAGGTGTGTGTCATACTGCATTACTTGTACTATCTATACTTCCTTACCACTATCCTCAAAATGTTCAAATTCAGCATTTCATTTGAACTCCGCCCTGTAAACAGACCTTTTTTCACAATAAATCCTTGGCTTTTGAAGCAATTTTGCAGCCCACAAAGACCCAGGCAGTGCAAACTATCTCCAGCTCACCAAATGCCACTTTTGTATGGATACAGGCTGGTTTGTAGAATAAAATAAGCCCTTACACTGGTAAACAGAGTAGAAGTGAGGTTGAGCAGTGTGCACCCCAGTGTGACACTGCAGGACACAGAAGGATAGTAAATATAACCATGGCAGGACAGAGTGACTAGATCCGCAGCATTCCCCCACCCCCCATTGGTTTTCATTCAATCCTCCACTCCTTTCACAGCTGTCATTATCAGCACCATAAGGCTTAGTTTAGCCTGAGCAGGCAACTCTGCAAAAATAAGCCTACAACCTGGACAAAAAATGCTCCATTTAGTGCAAACAAGTAACTGCCAACCTGAGACTGAGCAGTTTGTGTGTGTGTGTATGTGTGTACTTGTTACCTTTTTTAGGATTTTTTCTGCTATAATCACTTACATTGTCAGGACCAGTAGTCCTTATGGAACTAAAGCCTAGCCCTAATACATTGGAATGGGTTAGGGATTAGGAATAGGGATAAACTATGAATTGAATTTACATTAGGGTAGACATGTACTTGTAATGGTTAGGGTTATGGTACAGAAATGAATTGAAATCAATAAAAAAGGATATAATTAGTCACTTATATGTGTGCAAATTGTTAAAACTGAACTGAAATCAAATCTAAAAAAGTGACATTTAGTCGTTATTTAGTCGAACACATCTACACAACATTGAAGGGACCCGTTTATCTGACCTAAAAGGTAAATTAACTGTTTTTAGCTTCAATAATTTCTGAAGTGGGTTATTTGTGGGGCGGAGTTCCATCCTGGGTTCATGACTTGCACTGTGCCCTGGCCGGCCAAGTATGCCACCACTGTCCGGTTGTTTAATAGTGAACATTGAAGAAAAAGCCTTTTTTGAACATGAAGAAATGCTGGAAGACTTCACAGGAGTAATGGATATACAACCATACCAGTATGAACCTGAACCGACATCAGTACACGACACTGCAAATTAACGTAAAGACGGCAGGAGAGAGCTAACGTTGCTAACTCGATGCTAACAATGCTAACTGGATGCTAACTCGTAAACAACATGATGGTGCTTCAGAGTAGCGTTTATGAACTTTCACACCAGAGTAAACTAATCAACCTCAGGTTCATAATATGATATTTGTTTAATCACACATGGATAGTCTATATGTTTTCATCAATAACAAACTGCTCTGAATCACAAACTGATCTCAGGCTGTCGGTCTGTAAGCCGCTCAGATCTTTTAATGACAGCACGTGTTCATGTCACGGTTGAAGTAAAACTTGCTCTTTCTCGTCTCCTTCTCTGTGGCAATGTACTCCTCTCCATTTTGCCTTTCTTTTAAAATTAAAAATAGTTAGAACTGCTGCTGGCAAAAGCGTGAGGCTTCTCTTTGAAGTGATTCAAACCTGAGTTCTGATAGTAATTCCAACATTGGAGCTTATTGGTAAGCCAAAAAATGAAACTCCAGTGGTATTTTCTGGCTGGTTCGAACAATTATTTGCAACACACTAAACTATATTGTACTTGTATTCATCCACTCACTGATGAACTGCTGAACCTCAGTGGCTCAGCGGACGTTACACTTCTGGGGTGGTCACGGAAAAGCCGAAAACACCCGAGTGGTTTCTTCAATATTCAGAATTACAAAAAAAAACACAAAAAACGTTTTTTTATTTTTTAAATTTAAAATTTCTACAAAAAAACATATTTCATGGCTATGTTTTGATTGATGTTTGCTTAATATATATATATATATACGGTGCTAATAAAAAGTATTCACTTCCTTGGATGTTTTATATTTTTTATTGCTGTCAGAAATCAGTCATGGTCAAAATATATATTTTATTTGTAAATTCTTTACAAATAAATTTTCAAAATAACCTTCAATGTCAAAGTGAAATTAAATTTCTACTTGTGTTCGTAGCTTAGTTTTTCATCTGTTTGTTACTTTTAATCATTTATTTCATTTAGATTATCTTAGCTCATGCTTTAGATAAGTTTAGTTTAACTTTTTATATTATTGTTTTTTATATGATGATTGTATTTTTGTGTTTTCATGTTTGCAAAGCACTTTAAACTGCCTTTTTGCTTAAAAGTGCTATATAAATAAATCTGACTTGACTTAACTTAAATAAAAAAATTGTAATGTCAAATAAGTGACTGCATAAGAATTTACCCCCTTTAAAGTGACTGTCCTAATTCAATTAATTATTGGTCAGTAAAAGTCAGGGGATGAATACAAAATTATGTCCAAGGCCCTAAGCAATACCAGGAGTTTTGTTAAATCCATCATAAAGAAATGGGACACAACCCCTGTGAGAAAAGGTTCAGACAGGGCCTTGTGTCACAAAGCATTGGACAAAGTGGCCACAAAAACAAAATGATAGAATTTTTGTCACAAAATCATGTGAATGAGAGCTGATTTTGTGACTTATGTGGCTGTGTTTGGGATTTAAAAAACAATTCACTGATTTAGAAGGATTCTGTGTTCGTGCTGATGCTGTTCTAGATTTCACCAAAATGTGAAACATTCAGTTCACACACAATGTCTGGCAGTAATTTTCTTATCTTTCAAATATTTATTGTTAATGTTGGGGAGAGCTTAGCCCTGCTCACCCATTTATACCAGCTGTCCCTGCTTGGTATTGGCAGGTACGCAAATGCCTTTATTTGGTTTGAGAAAGTGTGGAATCAGTGCATTCCTATTTGAAACTTATGAAATGTCTGTAAGTATACCTCAGTATAACAGAGAAACATCTGACAAAATCTAAAATCATTACAGCTGCAAAACTTGTACAAAACAAACCTCTGGCCACAGGTATAATCACTCCACCCTGAAAAAAGAATGGTTAACTTAACTTATTATTAGTCCAAAATTATTATGGCATTCTTGTCCATGATAAGTAACTGTAAACTTCTGACCAGAGCTGTATCTGCAACCTGTCACCAGCATGTTAACAAGGTCACTGAGTTTGATTACTCAAATTTTCCAAATAGCTAAACTGAAGTGTCTGACAAGTACTGTTGTGACTATCAGGATTTGGGTTCCTTCCTGGGTTCTTTGAGTTTCTTTTGTTTTGGGTTTATTGTTCTGTTATTGGTGGTTCCTGTGTTTAGTTCTGTTAGTTGTTTCTTTGCTCCTTGTGTTTTCTTTCATATTTCACTTGTCCTCAGTCAATCACTTGTTTGTCTGCCATGTCCATCTTCACCTGATCTAAGTTTGAAAATCACTCACCTGTGCCCACTACTCCTAATTGCTCTCTGTCTTTAAAACCCAGTCATCTCCTCCCCTTACTTGCTGGTTCATTATCTCACTCCCATGTGCTGTCTGGTTCCCCTTGTGTCTCGCTGCCTTGTGTTCCTGCATTCCTGTTTTTGTTATTTAGTTTTAGTTGCTGCTTTGTCAGCCTTTGTTTTCCTTTTTTTGTTAATAAATTAGTTTTACTTTGAGTTCCTCTGGTTCTGCCTGCATTTGGGACCCACCATCAACTGAACCTGACTTATATACATATGTATAGCAGTGCTTCATCTCTCTAGCTAAAGTAAAAGTGTGTTGGTCTGACATATAAAAGCGGAAAGAAATTGGGAAAGCTATATAATAAAATTACATGTCAATTGGAGTTCTGCATTCCTGTGACAGGTGAAGGGTTTTATTTTTAAAAAAATTCTACAACAACAAACAAACAAAGATGATCAGCAAATCTACAGAGAAGTTTGTGAGTGTTCTGACATTGATCCAAATCTGAACCCACTGGTTGTTTTTTTTTATTTTCATGTAAAAATTAAAATAGAATGTACAGGCCCAGTTACACTTGGAAAAACAAAAAAGTAAAATAAAAAAACTATGGTGAAGCAAGAGTGCTTTATTAGGTCAGCTTCCATGAGAGGACATTGTGGTACTACAGTATTTTATAAAAGTAGGATTCAGAGCTAATGACAGTTAAAGCTGCCTCCTAATGCTGCACCTCCTTAAAAAACATGCAAACTCTTCAGAATAAATTGAAAAAGTGGAAGCAATTGGAGCGAGAGTGTTAACATTAGTAGTGAATGTGAGAGGTAAAGAAGGGGTGTCAAGCTGGTCCCAGATCATGAGGCGGCAAATAGCCCAACTCACTTATAGACACTGAGCTTTTAAATGCATGCAGCACTACCTGCTCAGCACAACACGAAGAACAAGCATGATTGATTAATTTTCAGATATAGGAAACATGGTGCTGTTGTCTTCATCAATCTGTTTAAGTGACAGCAGGATGCTGTTCCAACATGGGCCACTTTTCAGTTAATGGTCCTTATGTCCTCAACCATTTACACACGATTCCATCAGTCCATCACATAACATCAAGTGGCAGGTCAAAAACAGGTTACTACTGGTCAAATTCAACAAGCAAGAGTAAGGTTGACTCATTTTCAAAAAACAAAAGGGAATAATGACACGTTTCTTTAATCCTAGGAGCCTTTTTTATTCACATATTTTTACTTTAAAAATCTAAATATGAAGACCAATGAAGTTCTTTATATTAAGACGTGAAGCGATACATCGAGAGAATGACCACTGGTCAGCAGATCCACTAAAAAGGTTATGTTTTCAAAAATGTTGGTTTCTTTGTTTGTTAGCAAGATTACTTAAAAACTAAAAAACATTTTTTGATAAAATTTACAGGAAATGTTAGGGTGTCACAACAAATAAGTGAATATATTTTGGTATGCTATCCTACCCTGCTCTAAATTTTGGATTTTGAGACAGTTCTTGCTCATAAGAATAAATAAATGTTAAGTTTAAAACAGTGGATGCATGTCAGACTTCTGTTAAAAAGAAGTTCAGGTTTTTTTAAATTAATTTTGATGAGGTTCTGGTGACAGGTCAGTGGAATACCAAAAGGCTGGACTACAAATTGAGCCTAACAGTTGAGCAGCTATGTGCTGCTCCAGAGCAGATGATAAATTTTAGGTGAATTATTTTCATTTGACCAGATCTTTTTTTTTTTTTTTTTTAATTTTTATCAGCAAACATGAGAAACATTCTTGAAAACTTGAATCCACTCACACTTTGCACATCAATACCCTGCAGTTAGACTACCGTGAAAATGAGTGCATTGTACAAATTATTATTATCAAAACCATAATTTAAACTGATAATGCAGCCACTTCAAAAAAAAACAAAAAACTGAACTGTCACTTTAACATTCAGTCAGCTGCTGATTCAATATGACTTAAAAAAATTATTCCAAACAATTCTCAAACAATATTGGCTGGTAACTTTACTGAGATGCAGTGGCGGCTGGCCAATAGAGGGTGCAAGGGCGCCGCCCCACCACTCACATTAGCTTGAATAGGACGTAAAAAAAATGAAATAAATATTTTGAAATTTATGTATATATATTTGTAGTTGTGTAAGATAAATATTTTATAGTAAAGGATAAGTAAAGTTGTTTCGTTCATCGACGTTGTCTGATTGGTGACGTATTTCCACCCCGGGCACAAAAATCTTTGCCTATAGACTCTCGTTAAAAGTTGTACATGCGCAGTAGCTCCTCTTCAATACAAGAGATAGGCCCAAAGCTGAATGTAGCTCGGTTTGCATTTCACCACCCTCTCGCCACAGGGGCTGACGTCACATCCGTCTGTCATAAAGTTCACCTGATTGAAAGGTTGAGCCGCAGGTGTGCTGCCTTTTATTCAAAGATAGTAATATGTTCATTACGTGACTAAGTTACATACACAAGGTAATAAATAAGTTCATAGTTAATAATTAGTTTAGGAGAATTTATGCTAAAAAACTTTAAAATTTTTGGTTTTAAATTTTAATCAGAGTGAGACATCTGATCTTCGTTATATTGTACATACAGAACACGTGACGTAGTGAGTGCTCTCACCATAAAAACAAGTTTTGGCGTATTTTCTTCAGTAAAGTTTTGAAAAATAAGGGAGAAAACAGGTCTTATAAACGCTAAATGTGTCCTACACACTTGTGGCTTGGGAGACCTCCGTCTTTGTAAGTATTGGTGTGTTCATGAAGCACTTGTGCATATGTGCATTTATATGTACATTATAATGTTGCTTTTGTTGTTTTAATTCATGTAAATACACTGGTGTGATACCTTAGTATATGTTTTGGTATACGTCTATTTTGGACTTATAGCCCCCCCTGGAGAAAAATCCACCAGCCGCCACTGCTGAGATGTCTACTGAGATAAGCAGACTGCAATTACAGTTATCAAATAAAAGAAACTATTTTTATTCATTCTCAGTGATTTCAGTATTATTTTTTATTAGACTGTATGTTTAAATTAGACAAGGTCCATATTTATAGACTGGAGTTCTGTTTTTGACCACATCAGGTTAGAGTGTTAGCTTAACTAGTTACAAGCTGCTACAGAGCTAACCAACATTAGTAGTCAGGAACTGAGGTTTGACTAATTTTCACAAAGCCTATCATTGAACTACAAAAGTCTTGTTTTACTTTGAAAAACAACAATATGTTTTAAACTCACCACCATGAAGTGACTGATGCCAGGTCTGACTCTCTCTGAGCTTACACAGCTAACTGCAGAATAAAGACGCTTCCTTCCTTTAACTTGGAGCCATATGTCTCCTAAATATGGTAGCCAGAAATTCGAAAAGGTTATTTCATTATCTTTAGTTCCACTTGAAAAGAAGTTTGGGGTGAAAGTTTATCTGCCTGCCAGTTAACAAGTGATTTGCCAATAAGTGCACATCTGCTGAGTTTTGCTCCATGCTGATGGCGGAAGCAACCCACCGAATGGACGGAAATTTGTATATGGGTTTATTTAACAGGGAAACAACTTTGCGGATCGGCATCACTTCTAGCTGAATCATACACACCTGAATGAATTGTATTTTGCTCTTCCTGATTTTATTTCACGTTTGTTCTTGAACCAATGAGTTCACTGTACTCAAATGGCCTCCACAGTCACCAGATCTCAAGCCAATAGAACACCTCTGAGATGTGGTGGAAAGGGAGATTTGCATCATATATGTGCAGCTGACAAATCTGTAGCAACTGCGTGATGCTATCATGCCAATATGGACCAGACTTTCTGAGAAATGTTTCCAGTACCTTGTTGAATCTATGCCACAAAGGATTAAGGTAGTTCTGAAGACAAAAGGGGGTCCAACTCGGCAATAGCAAAGTGTACCCAATAAAGTGGCTGGTGAGTGTATATATACAACAATTTCTGTTGAATAAAGACATCCTTGTTTTTTGAAAATTTTCTATGTACCATATTTTCTGGACCTTTAATTTTCTCAAAAAACAACAGTGCGCCTTATAATCTGGAGCGCCTTATATATGTAAGAAGTTGTAATGTTTTATATGACTTTGGTAAACTAAAAAGACGCACTGCTTGCAGCATTAAGGCTCAGTCATAGTTGCTTTTGTAGTGTTGCGCACAGACCTGAGCGAGCAATGTTGGCGTTTACACTTGAAGCTTATGTTGATGCAGTATTCTTCTGTGAGTTTTGAACCGTTTGATTATCTTTGTGATCTCTCATAGGGGGATCATATAAATGCTGATACAGGGGAACCAGCTCCACTAGAGCACCAAAATCACCCATTTTGAATGGAGCATGGCGTACGCGGTCCATGCAGTCCGTGCAAAGTTACAAAAACTGGGAGGTGCACAATGATACAACTGTTATATATATATATATATATATATATATATATATATATATATATATATATATATATAGACACACAGAGAGACTGTTAGATAAGTCTAACAAATTTTGGAAGATTTGACATCAACCCTATTTGTCTGTTAACGAATTATTTCATAAAACACTGAAATGATTTGAATGAAACCAACAGAAAGTAATCACTGAATGTACATGTACAACTGAATGATATTTGAAGTCAACTCAATTCAAGATAGTTGCTACAGCTAATCTAGCTTTGCCAACACAAAAGTGGCTATAGTTAACATAAAATGACAGATGGGGTAAAGTTTGTGTGGTAGTTGCTGATAGTTATCTTCAACACATCTCGCATAATGCGGCAGCCATCTTTAAATAAAACTGTCATAAAAACGTGTCAGGCATTCTTTCAAGGAATGGTAGGTCTTTAATTAAGAAAAGTTAGAGCAGACCCAAAGGTTCTCTTTGCCACCTTTCTATAATGTGTGCTAATATAATTCTTTTTATTCAATCACCAAACCAAAGAAATGGCACAATGACATTATTACATAAGAGTGAACCAAGGCCTTTTTCCATTTTAAGCACATTTCTGTTCATGGTCTGGAGTCAAGTCAGTGGGACTCAATGATCATTAAAAGAGCTATGCAGTCTCTAAATGACATGACTGACCTTAATCGCGCAGGATTGTTTTGGCCAATCTGTTCACTCTGATGTCTGAAAGATTCCGTTTGCCAACTCAGTCTGAAACTCCCTGACTAATGATCTCTCTTACACAGTGAGATTAAGTGACTCAGGTCAATGGATAGATAAATGTGTTAGATATGATTCATTGAACAACCCAGAAATGTCTGCTGGAGTTATTCCACATTGCAGTGTGCAGCATTTAACCCAAATGTTTAAGTGTAACTCTAATGTGGCCCCAGGGAAGCTGAACAACTGTGTAACAGTAGTGTGGAGAAATGGATCACCATTGGGAAAAGAGAAACCTTTAAACAGAGGACAAAACTACAAATCCTTAGTTAGCCCCCCTTCATACTGGATGATGACCCTACTACGCTCTTCAACACCCATTAGAACATGGCTGAATCAAACAGAATAAAACAAACAGACAAGCAAAATAACTCTTTCAGTGTGAAGGCAGACATGACCCTGTAACACACTTAGTACTCCCCCCCCCAAAAAAAATCCTACCAATCCCACATCACTGTGATACTTTATGCACCCACCATGGCGTGACTCTTGGACCACAACAAGATGCAGCTTTGAGTGTCATTTCTGCTCAAGGTATTTTCCAAGACCTTGTCACGATCACAGTCATAACCTAGACAGAGGCCAGTGAGGCAAGTTCTGCTTCAAATTTGTGACAACCAAGCCACTCCGGTGAACATAGGCCCCACATCATGGATACACTGCTACTACGCTACAAGATTCCAGTGACAAAATTTTTTGTCCGTGCTCAAAACAATCATGAGCCTATTTTTCACATGTAATGGGGAGCCCACTGCATTTTAACATGCACCTGAAGACCTTACTGAGAATCCACTCGAGTCTTTACTTTGCAATAAGGTTGTCATGCAGTGTGAAGTAAGCCTTATTTAAAATGTACAGTTAATGAAAGACATCACTTTACTCAAAGTAAACCTGCTGCTTCAGATTTGTAAAAAGTATTAATTGTTCATGCTTTTATTGCTTTTGTCCCTGTACATTAGCTTTTACAAAAATTTAAAAAAGCATTTTTTTTTCAATGTCAAAGGGAAATCCAATTTCTACAGAATAAAAAGTACAATCAATAAATGGAAGGAATACCAGACGTGTAAATCTACCAAGAACCGAGTGATTGTGCAATAAGGAGATTAGAGAGAATAAACACCAAAACACCTGTGAGAACTCTGAAGGAATTTCAAGCTTCAGCAGGTGTGATGGGAGAGACTGTGCATACAGCAACCACCTGTCCCATCTCTCTGGCACAACTGTTGCCTGTGTTCAATCTAAACTTTATGGGCTTCTTCCGTTGAAGAAAATTGATAATAAATCTCCACCAGACCAGGAGTGGCCAACTCTTGTCCTGCTCCAACACACCTGATTTGAATCAATAGGTGAATAACAGGCTTCTGCAAAATGTAAAGTGGTAATTTAACCATTGAATCAGGTGTGTTGGAGCAGTGAAACATGCAGGATAGTAATTCTCGAGGACCAGGGTTGGCCACCCCTGGTCTAGACTGGTGGTGGTCAGAGGGCTCGGTGGCACCAGTGTAATAGCAGCCTCACTTCTGTCAGCATGCCCCAGGGCAGCTGTGGCTACAATGTAGCCTACCACTATCAGTGACTGAATGACTGATTGTAGCGTGAAGCGCTTTGAAATCCTCGGACTTGATAAAGCAGTATACAAGCGCAGGCCATTTAGACATAGTTGTTGTAATGTGTGGTTGATTGTTTGGTTGACCCAAGAGTGCAGAGCAGCAGGTAGACAGGCAAGTATAAATATATATATATATATATATATATATATATATATATATATATATATATAAAGAAAAGAAATGAAAACAAAACCCAGAGACTTTGCAAGTGACAGCAAAAACAAAATTAAACAGAGGTGTTTCATATGAGTATCTGACAGAGAGTAAAGGAAGACTTATATCTGCTGAAAGGATTGATTAGTGAGTAAGTGCATCTGTAATGATTACAAATTGCGAACTGTGGTGATTCTGGAGGTTTGGTATTTTTTGTACTTCCTGGTGGGCCGTCTCGACGGCTGATTGGCAGCTCTTCGTCACTCCCTCTACACCTGTGGCAGATCAGGCTCATCAGAAGGCAGCTGGTACTTAAGGCTGTGGTGGGAACCAGACCAGCGCTGGAGCATTGTTTTGCCTCTGTGGTAAAGTGCTAAGCCTCTTGTGATTTACGAGTTTCCTCGTGAACCCTTTTCTGAGCTTTTTGTATTTTTTGTGCTTTTACCTACCTAGGACAACCTGACCTGCGTGGATCCAGTCTGGTCTGTTGTGGAAACCTGCCTCGGAGATAAACTACCTATCTGTTTGCCTGTGCCTGTCTGCCTGCCTTGAGAGGGAAACTTACCTACTGCCTCCTGGAGAATCTGCTAACCTGCTACTGGGAAATACCTACCTTTGTACTTTGGATCACCCTTCGCACAGTAAGGCCTCTCACCTGAGGATATAATACTTACCTGCCTCTTCACCAAGGAGATACTCACCACGTCCTCTGCTTCCAGGTCCTGGTTCCTGTTATTATCACCGTTCCCTATTCACTGTAAAATAAACTCACTTTCTGTTATCTTGGTCTCCCGTGTCTGTCTGACGCCGAGCTGCTCATTTTAGAATATTGCCGAATCCTGACACAAACAGGTGAGTGACAAGATAAGTCATGGTAGCAGAATAAAAACTATGGAAAAAAACAAACAAACAAAAACAAAAAAACAACTAAAACTACCTGGACATGTTACGGAAAAGACAGATGACTAAGCAATCAAAACACTGGTAAATAAAAACATCACTTTAAACAGATACATAAACTGAAACAGTAATTTACAGAACTAAAAAACCAGGAACACAATCAACACACCCATAAATAAAACCATGACATGCACATTGTCAGGTTGATCTGTCCATCTCCTTGTATAGTATATAGACCTGGAACATCTTGACACCTATACACATGCACAAATGGCTACAGTTCAATTCAACCAGGCATTACATTTCTAAACTAAAATGACAAGAGGTGATGTCATTTTAGTTTTACCATCATCAATCTGATTCATTTAAGACACATAAACAGCAAAAACTGATATGACACAATATGATTCCCCTCTTTATCAGGATACAGTGTGAGTCAATATGAGTTTGATTCAATTCATTGAGATTCAATGCAACACAATATGACAAAACAAAGAAATTATCTTATGTCAGTTATTAAGACTTTTTTTTACTACCTAGTAAAAATTGCTATTTGCATACAAGTCCTGTCATTAAATTACACTTTCATAAAACCTTACTCACAATTAAGAAACAATAAACAAAACTGAAGAAATTAATAAAACAGAAAATGTGTTTAACACACCATCAGCAACTCAGCTGTGAGCAGCATTTTTCCCCTTCAATATAAATAACAAAATACAAGTTAACTTTTTCTTTCTGCAGTGTCAGTTGATCCGCTTGATCAGGGTGAAGCACACTTTCAGTGTTTGTTGTAGCACCACTGCAGTTCTCCTCCTGAACAGTAAGTGTCACTATTGAAAAACTGCACTGTTATACAGCAGGAAGTGCAGCCAGAAGGAAAGCTGTCTACCGAAAGAAGTGAATACAGTGGCTCCATTATACATAAACAAACATGACTACATTTGAACTATTTTGCTATCTTTGAGAAACAAACCTGCCTAAAGACTTTTTATCTTATAATTTATTGGATCAGATTTTATTGGTGCAAAGATGTAAAATAAAACAAAAAAAAAACAATTAACTGAAATTTCATCCCAAACTGGACTGGTATGCCAGCTACTCTACTGTTCCAATTCCATTGTGCATGTGTGCATCTGTGAATCAGTACAAAATGGTTAATTTTCATATTTGTAGTACAAAGGGTATGTCTGAAGTGGTAACCATTTCATACTCAATTGATACAAAATGTCAGCCACTGGGTACAAAGTACGATTTGGTGAGAGTACAATTTGACAGCACCCTTCTTATCTCAATTCTGTTGGGTTGCAGTTGGCAGTAAATAATCAATGGTTAATCTTAAAAGTTAATTTCCCTAATTTATTAGTTTGTTGACCATGTTTTAATTTACCAATGCATGTTTCAGTTTTCTCTCTGCTCCTGGTGGAAGGCGGACGTGTTTCTTTTCTCTCTGTCTCCTGACACCCCCCACCCCCCCCCCTCTCTCTCTCTGCCCTGCTCTCTTTTCGGAGCCTCTCTTTTGCATATTCTCCAAAATTTCTAAACTATGGATCTGGTCAGCTGGTCTCTCAACGCAATTGATCAAATTTTCTCGACAGGAAGACTGGGCAAAGGAGAGCCCACCTGCCCTGATGGGACATTTTTTGATGGATAAATAATGGATTCCTGGAGGAAATGGAATATTGTTTGTCTGATGATTTTGACAGATTTTCTTTGGAAGACGTAGAAGATCTTGACATATTTGGGTTTTTGACAACAGGATTTCTGCTGTTTGGATTAGGCAGTTACCGGACTTATCATCAGATTTGTTTGATGGGTTTGGCGGTCAACAAACAAACTGTGTGTTTACGGGAGCTGAATCGCAAGTTGGATGCGATCCTTTTACATGACTGCAGACTGAATTGCGGTTTTAGGACTCATAAATAATATGGGTTACATCTTGGAGAAAGTTGCTCGCTGGAATCAGGCAGAATGGACCTGGAATTTGGCTGTTTGCATTCCCCATTGAGAAGTATCAGCAAGACTTTCAGGGCAGACGGAAAACATAAGTCGGCCTGACCCAAAACAATTATTGTTTTGTGAATTCTGGCTCCCTTCGCTGGCCTTGGCTAGCTATCTTCCATTTCTCCCCGTATTTTATGTAAACAAGATGCTATGCCCCCTTCCTTGTCTAAGGACATCTGTGGATCTGCTCTGAGCTGGTTGATAACATTCCATCATTATCAAAGACAGTGGTCTCTGTGACATGATTCATGGATTTCTCTACAAACACACACACACCTCATCGTCTTCCACCATCTCTACAAACACACACACATGCACACTTTCCACTGTCTCTGAGTCATCTCTGTCATCCCAATACCTCCCTCCCCTCCTTCACTACCTTAGTCTAATTAGGGTTCCAAGCCCGCGGAAGCAAGCGGGCGACCAATGCAAGGCATGGACGTTCGCCTGCTCCCAGCGGAGCAGGGAACCCTATTGTTTTTGTACCGATTTTTCATTCTTCTCTACTATTATTATTCTTCTCCGGTAAAACGCATTGCCCAGAAAAACGAGATAATGCTGGGGAAAAGCTAACCAGGCAGCCTGATACAAAACCCCTACCGCTACTCAGACAAAAAAAATCATATCGTCCCATACCTAGGGGGCGCTATAACAAAGGGCAATGCGTTTTTGCCAATAACTCCTAAACCGTAAGTCCTACACTCAAAATCTTGATGGCACCTGAAACTATGGATGATTGTGCATCTTTTTTGCATTGGCCACGCCCACTTCCGCCTAACTAGATTTTTTGCTATACCGCAATTAGGGCAAAACCTACTTTCGAATACTACTCCCACATGAAAAGCTGGATCAATGTGAAACTTGGTACATACCATCTGTAGGCCGATCTGCTGAAGCGATGATGAAAAAGTTAAAAAAATTTCGACATTTGCGCGAGTGACGCAATAGCAAACACTTCAGTGCTAGCTAGCACAACGGTCAACTATGAATATTTTTGCCATACTTTAAGATTTTGGAAAATGCATTGAGATCCCAATAGTGGATGAGATGTTGCCACTTTGTATTAATTTTTCTGCGGTTTTACCGATAGGGGGCGCTATAATTTCATAAAGTTTATATCTGAATAACCACTTGATGGATCTACACCAAACTTGGTACAGATGATCAAGACTGCACCTTCAGATGATAGCTTGAATATTATAATGAAGTGGGCGTGGCTTATATGCTATCTCACTTTTGAGCTTTGAACTCGGCCAAATCGAACTTTAACTTCGGGGAAATTACTGATCTATTACAGAATTGCGCTCTCTACGTATTACAGAGAAATTGCAACATTTGACCTCTAGGTGGCGGTGCTACAGCAAAAATGCCTTTTTGCAAATTCTTCTACAACAACTACATGTACGCACAGTACCTCTATTCTGGTGTGTTCTATGAGCCATGCCTTTTTACCTGAGTTTTTTTTTTAAAAAAAGTAAAATTATGCTAATTAGTAGAAAACTTACAAAATATGCGTGACCTACTTTCGTTAACTCCTCCCGAGGCTCAAAGCCAATTGAAGTGAAACTTCACATGGTATGACGGCAAGACTGGCTAACCAAAAAA
>NC_051445.1:28373286-28380528 GCF_001649575.2 Kryptolebias marmoratus
GTATAACATTACAGTTAATTTTTTTTTTTTTACTGAATCAGCATTGGAACTAGGGACATAAAGATAAATGCATATTATTACAGATGTAGACTTGATCATCTGAGAATATTTTGGTATTTTTCAAATGAATATTGAATTTTTTATGAATTTATTTCTTTGGCTCTGTGTGGTATCAAATGGCAGTTAGCTTTTCCTCCCTGAGCTTTCTACACAAATTGAACCGTTACGTCTTACGGAGCGCCTTTGACTACGTACCATCCTGGCGAGTTTCGTCTCGGCCCGCTAGCCGAGAGAGACGGCGGAGCCACGCCGGCGGGACTTCGGGATCGAAGCGCCCTGATAGGGGCGGAGCGTGGAGGCTTGGAACCCGTTGATAACTGCTTGCAGTTCTAGTTATTATAGTAATTCTTATGTTAGCTGTTAGCGGGCCTTTTTGGTACTATTAGCTAGTCTCCTGTACCTTTAGTTTAGCATTATCATGTTTCAGTTTATGTTAGCTTATTTAGCCTTCCTGTACATTTAGCTTAGTTTAGTTTATCTTAGCTCAATTTTTAGATATTGTTAGATTGTTAGATTCCTAATTCTTGTTTAGTTCAGCTTTAACTTTATCATGATTTCATTTAGATTATTCTAGCTACTATTTTGACTGTCTTAGCTCATGTTTAGATATGTTTAGTTTCATGATTTCATTTAGATTAAACATGATTGATGTTTTTACTTATGTTTTTATTATGTTTGCTGTATTTGATTACGTACATGATTGTTGTTTCTGTGTTGTAAAGTCACCTTGTTGTGGAAAAGTGCTATATAAATAAATTTCACTTCACTTCACTTTAAAATTTGAAACGGGAAAATATAACACAGGATGCATCTACCACTTTGGAATCACAGCTGTAGTACAACAAATTAGTTTGAATGCAGCTTTTTGCTGACATAATTGCAAAATCTTTCAGCACTAAATCTAAGCTTATTTGTAATGTTGCAGAAAATGATGCTGCTTCCATGAGGACAACTGCATTATTGCTAGTTTGATTGCAAGCTTTTTGAGCCTCATACTTGTAGATACAGAAATGCAGCCACAAGGCAAAATTATATAAAATTATCCAAAGGAAGAAAAAGGCAGTGTGTTTTGAAGCTGAACTATCAACAGTGATCTATTTAGTGACGAAAAGACAGATGAACTCAGAGTCAGCGTCTGTCCTTTGTGAATGTGGTTTGGCTCCATCTTCTCTGTTCACCGTCACCTCTCTAGTTGACTCTACCTAACTTAAGCATGGCTCATTTTTGGGTTACTAAAGCTTCTCTTTCTTCTCAGTCTGATTGGAGAGGCCATTCTATTAGCCCTACCTTCCTTTGAAAACAACCTTCAGCCTGCGGAGGAAGCGAGGGAAACAAAACGCCTCTAGACGGTGAAATTGCCTTGAACCATAAAAAAGGGAGTCATTATTGAGATAAATCACCTCATTCTATTCCATAACTAAACTCTGCCTCAGTTTACCTTTCAGTGGCACCTGCTATCCTAAGCCATCACATATATGTACTCTCCAGACTGAAGCTGTGCCTGCCAGGAACATTCATTACGTCTTCCAGGTTTTGTATGAGAGTGATTTACACAAGGATCTCAAACCAAAAATACTACTTAAAAGAAAAAGACCTGATTCAAGAAGAACTTGTGATCTTACTTGATTTTTATTAGCACATTTTTAACTATTAACTAAAACTTTCATGCCATAGGTAGATGACCTGAATTAGTTTCCAGAACAAATGTGGGTAACTAAAAAGAAATCTTGTTCCATACAAAAGAAAAAGTCTCCCAACCTTGGGCATGTTGCATATTTCAAAAATCGTTTTAGTAAAAAGTTTAGTCTCTTCTTCAAGAAGCCCTTTGCACACAATGACTGTGTATCACTTGTTTAATAAAATAAAAACACTTAATAAGCTCTTGATATTTTTTTATTTTTAGTTTGTTTGCTATATCTTGTTCCCATCTTGTATGCAATGGTTGACATTTCCGACCAATAGTGTATGAAAAAATTCCCATTATGGACCCGTAAACTAACAGTACCTGATGCACAGATCCAAACATGCATGAGACCCTTCATTCACTGCATGTATCCTTCTGAACCTGCACAGGTTCAACTGGGCTTTAATTCAAAGTCAATGTATATCATAACTGTGATGCGCTTAGCTTTGTAATTACAAGATGTGACAACAATTACCTGCCGCGTGTGTGCGAAATGTCTCACTTATGGTGCATCAAATACGTGTGCTTGGCAATCAATATGGTGATGTGTATTTGTTTGCATTAATACATTTTATCTTTGCTGACAGCTGAAAAAAAGATTCCTGTTCCTTCTGCAGCAAAATGAGTAACTTCTCCAAATTCTACACATACACTCAATCACAGTGTGTGACATACAGGTCATGTTACACCTTCATACTCCAGACAGTGCAGGTGTGTTGAAGCTCTTGTGTTTTTAGGGAAACATTAAATCTTTGTATTATTTTATTATTTATTTCAGGAGCTTAAAGCCTGATTTGAATAGAAATGCATTTTGAAAATTTCTTCTGTCTTGAGCTCTGAAGTTATTCAGAAATCATCTGGTACTATAGTCAGAATATCCAGGCCTACCTCATCAATGACAACAATAATATACTATATAATAACATAATAATAACATAAATAATAATAAAAATAAAAGGTGATATTTCTTTAAGGAGTCCATGTGCCTGCTGCTTTTCATGCTAAAGTTTTACACTTTTTTGCTTGAACAGTTATGGTATTTTATCTTCTTTGGTCTATCATGTCAAATTTTAGGTCAGTATTTGTACATCTGATAAAGTTCTAGCCATTTTTGTGTTAGCTATGATTGATTAGCTGTGATGACCATCTTGAATTGGACTCAGTCCAAAGGTTAATCTGTCGTAGATGTACATTCAACATCTACTGTCAGAAAGTTCCATTAAAATCTTTTCAGTGGTTCATAAGATATTTTGATAGAAAGCTAAATGTATCAAAAGACAAATTAGAAGAAGAAAAAAAATTGAAAAACAGTTTGATTAAAAAGTAAAAATTGCAAAAGTTTAGCCACAAGCAACTAGCAAAAAGCTAAAATTAGCAAAATAATAGCTATATGCTCATAGTACCAAAAGGCTGATTAAAAGGTAAAACTACAGAGGTTTATCTCAAAGCTAAAATTAGCAAAAGGCTAGCAAAAAGCTAAAAGTAGCATAATAAAACAAAATTCGAGCAAGAAGGAGGTTTTAAACCCATACATACATGCATGGGTTTGCCAATTTCCTCCAACAAACCAAATAAGAAAAAAAGAAAAAAAAAAAAACATGCATGTTAGGTTCATTGGTAACTCTAAATTGTCTCTAGGTGTGAGTGAGAGTCTGAATGGTTGTTTGTCTCATTTGTCTTTATGTGGCCCTGTGATGACCTGCTCTCTTGCACAATGACTGCTGAAAACATATAGAATGGAATAGACACCAGCTCCCCAAGACCCTGCGTGGGAAAGTGGGTAACAAAAATGGATAGATGGATAAAAGTTTAAAAAAACAGAAGACATATTACCCATCTCCTGAATAAGCTGATCATTTTGATGCATGAATCATTAAAAAAAAAAACATGCAGAAGTAGTTAGAGTGCAAAAATCATACAGAAAAAAATAAATAAAATAAACAGGAAAACAAGTGTGGATGATGCTGACTCAGCATTCACACAACTAAACTGATAAATCAAAGTCACTGAAGCTACTGACATTAATCTTCTTAAAGCATGAGTCACTGCCAAACAACTTCTTCATGATTCCTGACTAATTTTCTTATGCACATACAAAAAGCTGGTTTGTTTTTAGACACAGCTGACGGAGGTGTTTGCTGTCTATTCTTCACTTTTTTCTCTAAGCTGAATAAATTGACCTGTTGGGCTCCCTAAAGTCTCTCATGTTGGGTTGAAGATGAGACAAAAAAAATCAGTGTAGATTAATTATAAATCTCTAAAATGCTAAACACCTGTTGTATTCAAAACAATCATGTTCTATTACTTTAATTAGAAAAGAAGCAGTTTTCCAGAAGCCTCATCTTTAAGTAGTTGTTCTGCCTCTGGACCCTCTTTAAATGCAAAGTCATTGTTGGCCATAAAAAGTGTTCACCTCTTCACTTTTTCTTCTTTAAAAAAAATGTAGTGATTGAGTCCTGCTTTCATTACATCATCAACAATCGACGGGACAGTCAATGCATGAATTGTTGTTGTTGTGTTTTTGCAACTGTTGTCTGTGTGAGGATAAATTTGTGTGCTAAATATGCTTAAGGCCAGTTAAGGCCAGTCGAAAAGTTCTGTGGACTCGTGCTAGCAACAACAAATCTGGTGCCAGTGAGGAGATGGAAACACAGGAAGACACGGTGGATGGTGCAACAAGCAGGGAATAAACTGTGGCTTTTTTTGTTTTTGTTTTTAAGAAACTTTTTATGGAACTGGTGCTTTCAGAGTTTTGATGAGAGTTAGGAGGAGAGATCTTATTTCTCCATTTTAGCTTCTCTCCATTGACTACATTTCCTCACTCTGCTGGTGTCTTTACGCTCCATGTTTAATATGCAATTACTGGTGTCAATAATCTGTGTTTTCCTTCCTATAGAAACTATAGCTGGACAAATCCTTGTTTGTCTGTGTCCCTTTCCTGTTCTCTCAAACGCCAGCTGGCTAAGGCAGAAGGCTACCTCTCCTGAGTCTGGTTCTGCTGGAGATTTCCTCCTTTTAAAATGGAGTCATTCCTTTCCACTGTTGTCTTTAAGCTGCTCAGAATGGGAGATTTTAATTAAGCAAATATTTAACTCAGTCTGTCGGCTTCCTTAGATAGATAAATTTTACTAATGTATTGTATATGAATGTATTATATTATGAATTGAATTGACTGTAATTGGATTTGAATCTAGATCTGAACTGAATTTGTGATTTGAACCTGTGTTAATTCTTTTTGTAGTGCCCTGAGATGACTTATGTTATGAATTGGCACAATTTAAATAAACTGAATGAAATTAATTGAGAGTTTCATTAAAATACATTCACTGGCTCATGAGATATTTGCTATTAGACAAATGAACACACATGCATAGGCAAAAATATTATTGTCAGTCCTATGCAAACTTTATTGTGGTAGGACTTCTGCCTCCAGTACTGAAGCACATCAGCATGTTTCCATCTGATTGTAATGAAACCACTGCTGAACCAAAGTAAACTAGCTAATGGTAACCAGTGGTAATAAAGTGGAGCAGTTAGCAGGCTGACATAGTTTTTAGCTTGCTCACCCTGCAGAAAGCCTTATGTCATCTCCTTATCTACAGCAGCGCTTTCTCTTCCTCTTCAATACTACATGTGGATTTGCAGGGATAAAGTAAACAGTTAGAGGGCGTGTTTTGATGGAACACAAACGATCTGTTATCTGTGTTTGTTCTCTTTTGCAGCCTTGGCCTTAAGAAGACAAACACCAGCAGCAGTTTGGCTCTGTATACAGCAAACACACAAGCTGATCAGAGCCTCTGTGAGGATGGTAACCATTTTATATTCATGCAGTTATTGCAAGTATTTAACCTCAGGTGTCAGTGGAAGAACAACACAATAATAAACACATAAACAACAAAATACTTTATGTAACACACGGGATCAAAGACATGATGTTTACATGGCTGACAGTGTGTTAGGAGACAAAAATACAGCTTAGGGACAGGAGTGTGTTACTCTCCTACTGGGTGAGGCCAAGCTCTTAATCTTTCCAACTTACTCAAGCTGTCTGTCTTTCATTGAAAAAAAGAACCTTTTAATTGGGCTCGGAAGCCATGTAGACAGGTGCTCCATCTGAGAGCTAATAGGCTGAAAGAGACATCTAAGGAGGGGAGGACACGCTGCTGCTGGTGACTGAAATGTCTCAAAGTGAAGCCAGTGTTGTCAAAAAATATGTCCCCACATTCATGTGCTGCATTTGTTTATTCAGTTTTCTATGTTAATACGATAAGTGGTATGGCACACCATTGAGTTGAGGGGCTCTCCTTTTACAGCTGTAAATCAACTCATTCTACTAGTGTGTTAAAGTAAAAGTTCACATGGCTAAGTTCCATCAATTTTCTTCAGTTTAACTAAGTAAGGTCACAGCAGCAGCAGGTCCAGGAAGAAAACCCAGATATCCTTCTACCCAACAACACGCCTAGAAGATCTTAAGGAGTTCCCAGGCCAGAGAGGATACATAATCTCTCCAGCAAGTTCTTGGTCTGCTCAGGGGTCTTCTTTCAGTAGGATGTCCTAAACTGACTCCTTTCGATGCAGAGGAAGCATGTTTCTTGTATTCAGGATCTTGTTCTTTCAGTCATGATCCATACCTCATGACTATAAGTGAGAGTTGGAACTTAGATGGATCAGTAAATCGAGAGCTTTGCACTTTGACTCAGCTCCTTCTTCATCACAACAGGCCAAAGCAACTTGGTTGGTTCAATACATTTATTGCTGTGAAAAGCACTGTATACACTGCAGTCTTGGCTCTTCCTGTCACCCACAACAAGTGAATGCAAAGCTGGAATAACAAGAATCAACATTTTTTGCGAAGTAACCATTTGTAACCACTCATTTTTATGGCTATCTTTGCTTTTTAGGTTTACATCACAGTTCATCTTACAACAGACAACTAGCTTGTTATTTAACTTTTAAATAGATAAATAACCAAAAAGCCAAAATTATGTCAACCCTTTCAAAAGAATCTTGGATACCACCAGTGATACTTGTACCACAGTTTGAGAACCATGGTTTTAAACCAAACTTGTCCAAAAGTCCACAAACAGCTATGTAATGTAAAATGACGGATCTGCAGAAACATGCCTGCTGTAAGCGTTGTGGATCCTTAAATCTCATTAGGACACTTGGCTCAAAATGTGACAAGTATGAATTCAGAAGATTGATTTTGTTTAACTTTTCAGAATAAGAATTAATAATATCAAAATATCTATCTTTTTCAGTGTGTGTGTATATATATATAAGACCACAGATGTTAAGACTCGGAAGGAACTAACCATGCATGGAGGGTTCTACCCCAAATCCAGCATCCTGAGACTGTACACAAGCCGTAAGGAAGGAGGCAGAGGACTAGTGAGTGTGAGAGCCACTGTCCGGGATGAAACATCCAAGATCCATAAATACATCAAGGACAAGGCCTCAACAGACAATGTGCTCAGCGAATGTCTCAGACAGTGGGG
>NC_051445.1:28381192-28386133 GCF_001649575.2 Kryptolebias marmoratus
CCCAGGAACAACATCAGACATCTCAGTCCAGAAATGTGCAGTTCTAGGCACAGCCAAGATACTGCGCAGAACCCTCAAGCTCCCAGGCCTCTGGTAGAGGACCCGAGCTCAGAGGATGAAAAAAAGAGACCACCTCTGGAGGGTGAGAAGGGAATTTTTATATATATATATATATATATATATATATATATATATATATACACTGCTCAAAAAATAAAGGGAACACTTAAACAACACAATATAACTCCACGTAAATTAAACTTCTGTCAAAGCAAACTGTCCACTTAGGAAGCAACACCGATTGGAGATCAATTTCACGTGCTGTTGTGCAAATGGAACAGACAACAGGTAGAAATTATTGACAATTAGCAAAACACTAAATAAAGGAGTGGTTCTGCAGGTGGGGACCACAGACCACTTTTCAGTACCTATGCTTTCTGGCTGATGTTTTGGTCACTTTTGAATGTTAGTAGTGCTTTCACACTCGTGGTAGCATGAGAAATACTCTACAACCCACACAAGTGGCTCAGGTAGTGCAGCTCATCTAGGATGGCACATCAATGCAAGCTGTGGCAAGAAGGTTTGCTGTCTGTCATGGTAGTGTCCAGAGGCTGGAAGCGCTACCAGGAGACAGGCCAGTACACCAGAAGAAGTGGAGGAGGCCGTAGGAGTGCAACAACCCAGCAGCAGGACCTCTACCTCTGCCTTTATGCATAGAGGGACAGGAGGAGCACTGCCAGAGCCCTGCAAAATGACCTCCAGCAGGCCACAAATGTGCATGTGTCTGCACAAACGGTTAGAAACCAACTCCATGAGGATTGTATTAGGGCCTGACGTCCACAGATGGGGGTTGTGCTCACAGCCCAACACCGTGCAGGACGCTTGGCATTTGCCAGAGAACACCAGGATTGGCAAATTCGCCACTGGCGCCCTGTGCTTTTCACAGATGAAAGCCGGTTCACACTGAGCACATGTGACAGACATGACAGAGTCTGGAGATGCCGTGGAGAGCAATCTGCTGCCTGCAACATCCTTTAGCATGACCGGTTTGGCAGTGGGTCAGTAATGGTATGAAGTGGCATTTCTTTGGCCCTCCATGTGCTCGCCAGAGGTAGCATGACTGCCATTAGGTACCAAGATGAGATCCTCAGACCTCTTGTGAGACCATATGCTGGTGCGGTTGGTTTGGCGTGTTTTAAGGACATTACATCAAAGTTGGATCAGCCTGTAGCGTGTTTTTCCACTTTAATTTTGACTCCAAATCCCGGGCTCCGTTGGTTAATAAACTTGATTTCCATTAATTAATTTTGTGTGATTTTGTTGTTAGCACATTCAACTTTGTACAGAACAAAGTATTCCATGAGAATATTTAATTCATTCAGATCTAGGACGTTATTTGATTGTTCCCTTTATTTTATTTTATTTATTTATTATTATTATTATTATTATTATTTTTTTTATTTTTTTTTTTTTTTTTATTTTATTTTATTATTATTACAAAGCTAGTGGGGTAAAATTTTCAGACCAAAACTTGTGTTTGGTCTAACTTTGGTGTAGCATAAGATAGTCAACCTTCACAGCTTGAACCCTCATGTGTCAAGGATCAGCCCTTTTTAATGCCTGTCTACAACTGTCAATTTGAGCTATTTTGTAATCATCAAACTTTCTTTCAGCTTTAACTCAGTCCTTTTTAGACATATGGAGCTAAAATCTGATATGGTATTAGCTGAGACGGAGCTCATTACTGATTGCTAAAAATAAAATCAAGATGGTCTCCAAAGTTAACAAAGTGAAAATTCAGACCAAAATTTGTGCGTGCTCTAGCTCGGCAACCATATAATGTAGGAAGGTCAAACTTCACAGCTGGAATCCTCATGTGTCCAAGATCAGCCCTTTATGATGCCAGTCTGCAACTGTTCAGCTTTTGGAGCCATCTTGATTCAGTATAAACGCACAAAACGGCAGTCCCCGTCAAAGTTTCTCCAGGAACTTTCTAGTTTTGAATACTTCTCCCACAGTATAAGCTGGATCAACGTGAAACTTGGTACATAACATCTATAGGCTCATCTGCTGAAGCAATAATGAAAAAGTTTCAAAATTTTTGAAATTTGTGCGAGTGACGCAATACCAAACACTTCAGGGCTAGCTAGCACAATGGTTATTTATGAATATCTCTGCCATAGTTAAAGATTACGGAAAAAGCATTTTGATCCTAATAGTGGATGAGTTGTTGCCACTTTTGTATTAAATTTTATACAGTTTTATCGATAGAGGAAGCTATGAATTTAAAAAGTTTATATCTTCATAACCGCATGACAGATTTACACCAAATTTGGTACAGAAGATGAAGACCACACCTTGAGGCGATATCTTGAATATTATAATGAAGTGAGCGTGGCTTATGCTATCTCACATTTGAGCTTTAAACTCGGCCAAATCAAGCTTTAACTTCGCGGAAATCACTGATCAACTATAGAATTGCGCTCTCTACGTTTGAGGGAAAAGTTGTTAAATTTGACCTCAAGGTGGAGCTGTTACAACAAAAAATGCCTTTTTGCTAATTCTTTCACAACTACTAGATGTACGCACAACATCTGTATTCCTCTCTGTTCTGTAAATCATGTCATTTTATGTTTTTTCAAAAAAAAATTTGCTAATTAGTAGAAAACTTTCAAAATATGCGTACCCTACTTTTGTTAACTCCTCATAAAGCTCAAAGCCTATGGAAGGAGAATTTTGCCATTAGTCGAGAGTGCACATATTCGATTTGCAGGCAGGGTTTCATCTCTTGCTTTCAAAACTTTATAAGCTTGCACTCAAAACTTCTGCTCTCTTTCAAATATTCTCCTTTCTCTCTCAAATCTTTGTGTTCGTGCTCAGATTTCCTCCTTGCATGCAAAACTTCTCTCTCTCTCACGGATCGGATCTGCACTTGCAAACCTCTCCCTTGCTCGTGGATCAGAAAGCAAAGTCACCTAGCAACCGTTCCAGCCAATAGAATGACAATATTCCTCTGGGTGTGCCTGATACTTTCTAGTGGGTGTACTGGTGCTGCTGCATACCCAGCATACTGATTGGAAGTGGTAGTTCTATCCAAGTTATCCCGCAAAATGAATACAATACAATAAATACAGTTTTCATGGCTAGTAACTGCAGTTTATTTCACACAACTGTTTAATTTTGTCTTAGTTTATATGAGTTTATTCATTTATCATCAGAAAGCTCTTACACCAGCACAGGTGAAGCAAAGAAACACTACTTCTGGTTTCTGCTCCATGTAAACAGTGTTAGGGGGTCAGCCTGTAGCTGATTGTAGAATATAATCACAAGATAGCAGCGGCTTTGTGACAGTAGAACTGAGTTTTCTCAGTTAATTCACCTCCCTTTTTTGTGTTTTTTTTTTTTTGCAGTAATTGGGGTTAAATCCAACAGCAGTTATAAGTCAATAAGTTATATTCCATCCATCCCTTCATCGTCTAAACCGTTTATCATTGCAGGGTCGATGTGCTGTTGCCCAGCTGATGCTAATTAGCTATAGCATGACTGATTCAACCCGCCCTTAAGGTGAGTTAAGCTGTTCTCTAGAATCAAGATAAATCTATACCAGAATCCCATTTTCAGAAGTGTTTATTTAGCAGCAGAGTGTTCAGTAGTTTACTGTAAAATGATATAAAGCTATTAGTATAAACAATACGGCTTGCTAGCATCAGTGTAGCTTTATGATTGAACTGCTGCTGTATATTACTGCGTTCACACAAAACATTGACCTCCATCTATTTAATGAAAGAAGAGAATTTGTGTTCAGATTTCTGTTGGGTGATTGCAGCTGTTGCTGGTTTATAATCTGATTCTGTCGCATCAGGAGCTACAAACTGACTCAAAGCTAAGTTTCAGTGAAGCTGTGGTCTGTTTCTAGGCTGCTTAGTTTTTTCTATCCCAGATCAAACCAACTGATTAAAGCTGAATATGAACATTTTATCTTCATACAAATAAATGTTTTAAAGAGCAATTAAAATATTATTAAAATGTTATTTTTGACATATGATTGTCTAAAAGACAACAGCAGCTGATTCCCAGTCTTCTGTGTGGTCACTTCTATTTCAGTCAAAACTTACTGTTTATTACAGGTACAGGGAGACCGCCTTATTTTAAAATAAAGCTAACTCAAACTGAATTGTGTATTGTTAATGTAACTTATTGTTAGATGTGCTGAGCTGTGCTTTAATTAAAGGTAACTGATTGGCTAATTAGTGTCTCATTGGTAAGCAACTTGTCAGATGTATTTATTATCTGTTTATATATTTTTTTCAGGGAATTCTATGTGCTTCCAATATTCTTTTGATTATTTTAGCATGTATAATATTTATATTCAGGTGGGAATAAATACTGGGATTTTGTTTAATGAAATTAATACATAATTATTAACTTATTGATGTACATGTTTCCCTTTGTTTTTGAGATATGGAGAAAATACAGAACCTTGTGTTTGTCCATTAATTCTCCTTCAGCCTCATCTCCAGGCTTCAGTTCCTGTTCTAGATCTTTGTTAGATCCAGCAGCTTTTCTTTTTCTGGTAATGTCTCCTATTTTGAAAAACAAATGTATTTGTAAAGCTGCATACAGATTCATTAAATTTTTTAACAGTGATTTCCAGTTGTTGTAAGACAGTTTAATCAACTTTCTCCTGGTGGCCTTCACTTCTGAACTGGAGCCAGGGGTGGAAATTAGCACCCGCCACCGGCCAAATGCGGGTAAATAGTTGAAGTAGCAGGTTAATTTGATCAACACACACGCCACTGTGGCGGGTTGGCAATTTGAACAGAAAATGTGTTATTTGTCCTCTTGACATATAGGGGGCAGCAATGTGCTCCAGTTGCTGCTAAATGCAAGAAGGAGAAAAGTTTAGCAGACACTCTTTACCAGTTGGTGGCGGTATTGATT
>NC_051445.1:28386428-28388932 GCF_001649575.2 Kryptolebias marmoratus
CAAATAGATCTATGCATTAAAAGCAGCAAGTCTCTGAAAAACATTACAACTTACATACAGAAACTTACAAAAGCACCAAAAAATACTTCAAAAACACTCCACAGAAATAAATTTCACTTGTCTGAATTTTTTATGTACAGATATGCATCTTTTAATGGTTTAAAATAAAAAAAATGAAATGAGAAAAATTTAGTTATTTCCATGCAGTGTCCAGAAAGAGGTGTTGTTCAGCTTGTAGGGCACCACAACTGCTTCCACCCACCTCCATCATCATCATCATATGAAATAACTTTTTGTCACAACAAAAAATAGTGGCTGGTAAAATATTTGAGTGGCTGGTAAATTTCCACCAGTGACTGGAGCTGATCTACTTCCTCAGCTAATTGTACTATTTTGGGTTTCATTAATGCTTTAGCTTTATATAAGTTTATAAATGAAGATCACATCATGTCTCAACATTTTCTGTGTCTGTATTGCTAACATTCAGATATTTCTGTGCTTGTGTTTTGCAGAGAGAAGGTTATAGCTTTTCACCAGTGTCCCAGTCTACCAGGCTGCTACACATCCTTTTCCTGTAAACTTCAACTATTATCAAGTTCTTTTTGATCAAGAAAAGTATGAAAGCAAATATTCTAAATAAATCAAACATTTTTAATAAAGTCTTTGATTTTTTCATAATGTAGACATGGTTTGGAGCTCTTAATAAAAAAACCCTTTTCTGGCTGTGAAAACTCCTACATTTCAAGCCCTCGTTGACTATTCTCGCTAATTTGCCTCAAAGCACCATGGGTTAGGTGGAGTATGTACACCTTTAATGCCTGGTGATGCAAATACTATATGTACCAAGTATCATATTGTTTTCTTCTAATGATCAGAGTTATGCCCAGCTACTTATTGTCATATTAAAACACTTAGATTCATAGTTTGTGGAACAGTCTGTACTAGATGTAGGATGCTACAATTCTGCTTTGTGTTTGGGTCCACCACTCTGTGGACCATCAGGGTGGATGCTGAAATATGAGGATAACTTTAAGTTTGAAGTTCTACATCTCTTGATTTGGTATTTCATGTACTTTAAAATCTGTAAGAAAAAGTCTATTAGCATCAGATTCTCTTCTCAGCTTCAAAATAAAAATTGCAGTGAGTCTGAGGTGTCCCATGCAAACCCAAAGGGAACTTTTTATTTTACCATCTGCTTCATACCTGATATTTTATTCTACACCTGCAGATACTCCCATGCAGGACCTCAGCCTTGTTCCCAATAATACTGCGACAGTAGCAACTTGTGCATTCCAAATGAGTAAAGGGATGGGGGCTTCTATACCTTCTGATTAAGTTCCCACTACTCTGAACAGCACATGAAAATTAGCAATTTAGTTTACCAAAGTTAGCAATTTTTCATTGAAAATGCGTTTGATCCAGGAATGTAGACATGAAAGAAAATTATTCCACATGTAGGCATCGTCATTAGAGAACCTTTTGGAAATTTTTTGAAGAGTTACTTATTTTTCATGAATTTTTATTTGGCTCATTGTGGTATAAAATTACAGTTAACATTTTTTTATTGAAACAGCATTGAAACTAGGGACTTTCAACAGAACTTTCAACTCAGTCTGCTGGCTGAAAGACGTGGCGAAGGCACACCGGCGGGAAGTCAGGAGCGGAGTGCGCGGAGAGGGGCGGAGCATGGAGGCTTGGAACCTGTTTATAACTGCTTGCAGTTCTAGTTGTCATTGTAATGGGGCATTGGTCCACTGCTTTACAGTCCCATCCAGACAGATCCAACATAACTACAAAGGGTGTGGAGTTGAAGGATGTCAATGACCTTCTGCTTCTCCTACCTGACCTGTCACAGTCTATTCCCACTGTCCATTCAGTCCTAAATGCATTTGGCAAAACATCTGGATATAAACTTAATCTACGCAAAAGTGAGATATTTCTTGTTAACAGAGAGGCAAAAGTGTATATACTTAATGGTTATGGAAGCAAATTCTGCTCATCTGGTAGCATTAAAAGTCTTACTATAGACCTCTTCTACTTCAGGTTATGAAAATAAAAATGTGATAATTGCTGCCTGTTTTACAATCTGGGTTCAATTTAGATGTCAATTTTTAGCTGAGAATACACTCTGTCTCTTTCTTTCCACAAAGTCTGTTGCATTTTATTACCACCCATTGTCCAAAAGGTAAAAGGTAAGCAATAAAGTTTTGGCCATTTCTGTGTGAATATACACTCCTGATCAAAATCTTAAGACCAGTCAAAAAATTGCAAGAATTTGCATTTTGCACTATTGGATCTTAAGAAGGTTCTAAGTAGAGCTTCACAATGTTAAAGGAAAAAATCAGTGCAAGAGACAAGAACTTTTAAGCAGGGAATTTTTTGCAAACTGCATTTACACTCAAACATGATTTTTTCAGCTGATCAAAAGTTTAAGACCGTAGTCTTTAAAAGCCAAAAGCTGTGCAAAAATCTGGATTCCATGTCATTTTCTGTCAAGTCTTTAC